>NC_056744.1:1716904491-1716986991 GCF_019279795.1 Protopterus annectens
CTTGTAAAGAAATGTCGCAGTCTATTGAATATATTTAGACAAGTACATACCGAAGAGGGCATTATATATTGTATTATGGATCTGATAAGGGAAGAGTACAGATGGATGTAACTTCTCATGTCTTAGAAGATATTGCTGTGGTAATCGGTCTGCTTAGATAAAGCTACATATTGGTCAAAGGATAGGTCCCTAATAACTGAGTCAGTTTTCAAAGGGGTGTCATCTATGTTGTAGGTGCATGAGTGCCCATGGTTTCCAAAGAACACTGCACTACATTTCCTGCATTTAGTTTAAAGCCATAATCCTGATACCATTTATTTTTGTGTTAAATCATCCTGGAGAAACTAAGCATCAGCTGAAGAGATAGCTCTGAGTTTGCAGCTGTTTCAAAACATAGTCATCCAGAGGCCCTTGACATAAGCTTTGACATCAGAGATGTAAATAGGTTTGTAGATTCATAAGATCATAGGTATATACTAGGCTTATGACCACCAAGGCTTTTATAAGCCTAGCTGTGCAATCTAACCCAACTGTGTCCTTATGTATCATGGATGTTTATTAGAAGGGGGTATGTAAGTTAGGAAGTTTCTAGAGGTTATGTGGATGGTGCATTAGTTTAGGCGTTACTACCTGCCCCTGTCTATCAGTGACATGCGGAGAGCCAGACCTGGGGTGAATTTCTGATTTCCTATCCATTTGTCAAGGTTATACTTAAATAGAGTTATGAATGGACTCTGCTTCATATGGATGGAGAGCCTGTTCCAGAGCATGGGGATCCTCTGAGACACATATCTGTCTCACCAACATCTGTCATTTATGTCGGTAGCAAAATTTAAATCCTTGTATCTAGTGGTTCTGATTAAGTTCATTTCGAGGAGATGCAAAAGGTCTATTAGAGTTTGATCCAAGGATGCCTTATATGCCAGGCATAGATCACCTCTCAAGAACTAGTAGGAGACAGAGTTTACATATAGTACTTTAAGGTGATCTGTTTATGACAGTGTGTTTATACTCTGGATTTATACTCTGGATTCTCCTGATAAGGAACCTTTGTGAGCATTCCAGCTGTTGCAGATGGCTGGTCAGGTACATGCTGAAGGTGAGCATTATACTCAATGATGGGTCTGACAGAGGACAAGTAAAGTGGCTTTATGACTTCCTTGGACCTGGATGCCATGCTCTTATTTATAAATCAGGTGACACAGGATGATTTTTTTACTACTTTGGCCACATGTTTATCAAAGGCCAGATAACTGTCTACATCTGTCCCCAGATTCCTGACTATCAGGACACATTTAGGGGTGCCTTATCATTGGAGTAATTAGCTTGTGTGGCAGTTTTCCTAAAAGGCACTTCAATGCATTTCTTGGCATTGGGTTTTAATCCATAACTTTGGCACCAGATATTTCTCTGTGTTAGACCCTCTTGTAAGATGTTTGTGATAGCTCCCAATTTTCAATCATCTGCAAACATGGTCAGGCAAAGGCCCTTGACATTAGCTTTTACCTCCAAAAAGTAGATGTCAATAGGAGCGGTCACAGCACAGTGCCCTGGTACACCACTGGTGACTGGTGTCTTGATGGAGGTGGTATGACCAATCCTGTCTGTGAGATAGATTGTAATCCAGTGAGTTATGTAGGGGTTTATGCCCAGTTCAGTGAGTTTGTCAACTATACCCAAGTGCGGTATTGTTGTAAATATTTTAGCCAGGCCCAGGTAGGTGGTATGCTCTGTTTTCTTCACCTTCAATGCCTTGCTGACCTTTTCAAAGATGAGAAGTGGCTTAATGACCAGTCCCTGAGGGACACCACTAGTAATAACTTTTGTTATGAGAAATTGCCCACTACACTAATAGATTGGTTTTGTCAGTGAGTAATTTTATTATTCAGTGCTACATAGAAGTTTACATTTAGTTTCATTGGTTTGTCTATAATGCTAGAATGCAGAATGGTATCAAAGGCATTTGCCAGGCCAGGTGTCCACCAATTTACCTGCATCCAAGTGCATCGGTCACTTGTTTAGACAAGCTCACTAGGTTTAGGAGGAATAATCTACCTTGTTTGAGTCCAGACTGTCTCACATGAACAGACTGCTGATGTCCTTGTTAATTTGGTTAAATAATGTGCTCCATTAACATACAGATAAGGCCGGTTAGGTTTATTGATGTATAGTTAACAGGGGCCAGTGGTTAGTCCTCCCTTCTAAATTGGGGTGACTTCAGCAGTTCTCCCCACCTCAGGAATGAATCTAGTAGAAAGGCTGTAGGTTTAATAGTGTGTCTATAAGGCTTGGTGTTGAGAAAAAGGAACCCGACCCACTGTTTGTACCCATGAAGTTAATGATTTGGCCCTGGAGAGTGCCCTCTGGGCTTGTTCTAAGATGATTTGATGGGGAGTTTGGGTGTGTGTACATAGAAGTGCAGTCTGAAGTGAATGACTTCAGACTTCCTTTCCTGAATAATATGAACAGATAAGCTTGTAAACTTTGAGTAAAATTTATAAGCTAATATGTTGGCTATGTCCTCTGGGGATGAATATGTGTAGTTATGTATTGTTTTATTTTACACGTTTAGACACTTTATGCCTATTCTAAAGTTTCTAATAATTATAAAATACCTTCTGACTGACCTTTGCATAGGTGACAATTTTCAGTTCATAATTATCTTTGAACGATTTGATTTTGCTTCTAAATTCTATGTGCATCTTTTTGACTTTACATTCAGAAGTCAGAGCACTTAGTTTACAGACAGTAAGTTTTCTCCTTTTATTGTGTAGTTTATTTATATTCAGATTGCACCATACAGGTTTATTCCTGAACTTAGCATTGTATTTGTGTCTGATAGATGCCTCAGTGCAAATATTTAGGTGAGCACAGAAATTGTGACTGCAGTGGTGTGTGAGACAGGAGCATCCAGCGGAATGGGAGGGATTAAACTTCAACAGGTCATCAGCTCGCTGTAAAAGATTTGCCCTCAAATAATTGCTAGACAGCAGAGGTGGATGGCAGATTAGGTTCAAAACTCATTGCGAATATTATTAAGCAGTAGTTGGATATAGGTTCACAGCTATGTATTAGACAATCAGTCTACAGACCATTACAAGCTTAGCAAAAAAAAAAAATATTCACAAGTTTCCTCCAGCTTTAAGGAGAATGAGACAAGATAGGCCAGTGGGGAGTTTGAGGCTGCCCATCCGATTATGTAGTCCTACCTCGAAGGTGGCAAGGGTACTACTCCATCTGACCTGTAGTGGAGACTTGTTCCAGAGATGATGGATACATTGAGATATAAATACCTTGTGCCAGTCCGCCTTAATTATCTGTTGATGAAGGTTTAGTTCCTTTAATGGGGTATTTTGAGGCAACATTTGTTCTCTGAAGGGACAGGAGTGTGCCACCTGTATGGTATGTGAAAATGTTTTGTTTACCAAAATGATCTGCATTACATTTTTTTCACAATTAATATGAGGCCATTGTCCTTGTACCAACTATCAACATGGTCTAACCCACATTGGAGCAATTGTGAGTCAGTGGAAGATCGAATAACAACACTCAGTTTACATTTGATTACAGATTTAAATAAACATAGGCCAGGAGTGTTGGCCTGAAAGTTTGAGACATAGTAGCCAAATAGGAAAAGGTCCAACAATAAGCCCTGAGGTACATCACTGATAACTTTTTTTTTGCTTTCAGTAGTGGCCCCTCTGACTCTAACCACATGGGTTCAATTATACAACCAGTTAACTATCCACCTCACAACATAATAATTTATATTCAAGTTTGCTGTTGATAATTTGAGCAGAGATAAGGCAACTACAATTGCAGAGCATAGCAGGGTTATATTGGTGAGGACTGTAGCCAATATTTTGAGTCCCTAGTTGGGATGTGAACTAACTGGTCTAAGCAGCAGGCATTTATAAAATCTAGGAAGCAGTGGACATATTAATTTGTGGTAGTATAGGTTACCCAGTTAATGAAAGAATAGATGAAACTCCTCAGGAAAATAGTATTTGTTTCAAAGATGAGGGACTAAAGTTTGTTTAGATACGTCTGGTAGATGTGATGATATGGAGGGGATATGGTAGTTGGCTATGACACAGTACAGATTTTTATTGATTGTAAGTAGGATGTTAAAGAGCTCAAGGACATTGTCTTGCCTTATGAGTCTTGATATGATTTATCTTCTTAGGCATATGGACATGCCAACAACACAACATCAAAGTCATTTTTGGAGGGGGCTTTAATTAGTGGTAGGTATCAGTTAGAGCGTCTTCTGTGTGGCGACATGCGTGAATGGGCATTCCTTTGTTGAAGGTTGTGTGTTAGGCCCAGCAAGCCAGCACGTAAAAAAAAAATCTACTGCCAATCATTAGTGAACCGGAGTTCCGCTGTGGCGACCCCTAACCGGGAAAAGCCGAAAGACAAACACACAAACAACAAACATTTTAACCCATCACAACGGAGGTGATACTGGTATAGTGAAACTGTCCATATAATTTTGGTGGTAGATGGAAAAGATTCATTTTGGCAGTGGTTGGAGAAGATACACTATTTTAACTTATTCAGCTTAAAGCAGATTCATCACCAGTGGTGCATACCTCTCAGCCACAAGGTAAAATCTACAGAGGTTTTACTGCACCCAGCAATCATTTTATTTTTCATTCAGTTTACTTTAAGAGGGCAGGTGGAAAATGAGTTCAGCGGGCATCTATGCTAAAATGTCCGTGGCACAGCTGGGAAAGGAATGCAAATCAGAAGGAAACCTGCAAGCTAATATGTCCAAAGAGGAGGTGATGGCAGCTTTGTCTGCAGAAGAACTGCATCCTGGAGACGGCCTAGCAGATGTCCAGGAGGCAATCAAAAGAAGGTCTATTACATCCCAGAAGGACCTCACAGCGCCATTGGATTTACAGAGACTGACACTGATGTATGGAATTTGCAGCAGACAAAAGTAAAATGATTTGCCAGACATTTTACGAGGGGTATAAAACAAATATGACACAAAATCAGGGAGAGTTGAGTGGTGCAGTTCCCTTTAGTAATGGCTATCTGTTTACGGAGACAGGAGCATAGCTCACAGCTGTGCTTCAATAGGAGGAACATTCTTAATTTTCAGTAGATACATCTCCAAATTCCAGAACGTTCCCTGTTGAAGGGGTCTTTTCATTGTTATTTTTTTAACAAAAAGTTATGATAAATAATATTGAATCATATTATTTCACTTTAAGAACCTTTTAATAAGTGTGAAGAAACCATTATTAACCATGCTGTGAATCTTTTGGCTGATGTTGTCTGCAAACATTCCTGCATTCTAGCTGCATGCATTTGCTCTATGCTGTGAAGGTTGTGTTCCACTGTTTAGAGGTGGAAAGTTGGGAGTTATGGAAAGCATTTGTAAGAAGAAAGCAAATGCCAGGCTGAGGCCAATCACATTATAGGTTCATAGGTTCATACGAGGCTATCTGCCCTAGGGCATTTATAAGCCTAGCCAGAGTGTGTTTGGCTTTCACCACCCATTTTAAATTAATTTTGCTATGCCTTTTTTTGAGGTTAGTATACTGTGCCTCTGTCTAACAGTGACACAGAAGTGATAGCCGGGGTAAACCTACGATCTCCCATCCACTCATCAAGATTCCTCTTGAAGAGAGTCAATGTGGGACTCTGCCTAACCTGGACTTGGATTTTATTCCAGAGTGAAGGGAGCCTCTGGGTTATGAATCTGTTCCTCCAGCATGTCCTATTTATTTCAGTGCTGAGGTTCAAGTCTCTCGAGCGTAGCTCGATGGGATTTGGATTTTCTGAGGTGCAGCATGTCCATTAATTCCGGGTTGGACATGGCTTTATACATCAGGCACAGATCGCCTCTGAGCAGGCGGTATGCCACTGAGTAGAGCTGGAGTTTCTTTAACCGGGCAGCATATGGCATCTGTTTGAGCCCTTTGATCCTCTTGGTGAGGTACTTTTGGGGTCTTTCCAGTTGCTGCAGGTGTCTGGTAAGGTACATCCCAAAAGGGGCATTGTACTCAATTATGGGCCTGATGAGGGATGAGTAAAGAGGTACAATGACCTCCCCTGATCTAGATGTGAATCCCTTCATGATTAGGTGGGCTATATAAAATGTTTTTCTAACCACTTTGGCCGTGTGGTTGTCAAATGAGTGATTGCTATCAACTTGCGTCCCCAGGTCCCTACTAATCATTACTGTGGTTTGGTGTGAGTGTGGTTAAAACTTTGCATCTCAAAAGCTCCAAGCTGAAGTGCTTTACTCTGGTTGGATTTTCTATCACTTTTTTCCTGGCAGAAAACCAGACAGATCTGAGGGTAGTGGTAACAAAATATGCTCCCAACAGTACAATACACCTGCAATTTTTTTTTATTTTATTTCTGTGGCAATTGACATGGAGTGGATTGCACTGTAGCAACAAGTGGAAATGTATTGCTGCAGATGTTATATATTTTTTTCATTTTCATGCTAGTGAGGCGTCAGAAGTATAGAGAATATAAATATAATTTCTGGTACATGTGATATATGAAAGCAAAAAATGTAACTACAAGATAATTTCTGAATGATTACTAATATGGTTTCTTGGGTTAAAACAGTATCTGTCAAAAATCAACATGGCCATTATAGTTATGTCATTCCTTCATAGCCATGAGCATGTACTACTGAGTCACTATTTGCATATGTTTGTGTGTGTGTGTGTGTGTGTGTGTGTGTGTGTGTGTGTGTGTGTGTGTGTGTGTGTGTGTGTGTGTGTGTATATATATATATATATATATATATATATATATATATATATATATATATATATATATGTATATGTTTTGCACCTAAGCATTGTATTAGAAGTCCCTGAATATTTTTATTGTAAACTTTTTTTCAAGGAACTGACATTTGACTTGATATATACAGCTAGAAAATTTAGCTTTTCAGAGGGCCTTTGTTGTCAGAGACTGGCACTAAATCAGATTTCTGAATGGGGATTCTTGACCTTCGCACAAGAGGCAAGGTAAAACTGATCTCCAGAGTATGTGAAGTACCATTATGACTCCGTCATAGTTCATGCTGGTGTAAATGACTTGAGGTGTACCTTACTAGAGTATATGAAGAGAGACGATTGAGCTCTATGAATATGTGTCCCAGGCAGGTATGTTCCTAGCTTTGAACAAATTCTATCCTCACCTAGCATGATTCCACAGTATAAATAAAAAATGACTGGCTTCAACAATTGGCTTAGTTTCTGGTGTCATTCTAAGAGGATCCAGTTGTGTCAGCCTGGAATGACATGGTTGATAGACCACACTGCTTTGCCACAGATGGTCTTCACCTGTTACCTCTAGACTTTCAGTTACTGGCTAAGACATTTGTTTCCCCACAGTGCCTTTTTTAGGCAAGGTCTCAAGAACAAAATTTCTGACATGAAAATATCACTCACAAATAAATTAAAGGTTATGCTGCTAAATGCTAGAAGTTTAAATCAGAAACTACATTCTCTGTAATCACTCCTCTGCCTGGAGGATGTTGACATCTGTGCAGTCACAGAAATTTGGTTCAGGGCCACAGAGAGTACCCTGGCCTTGTAAGGCTACAATGCCTTCCACACTATAAGACTGCAAAATGAACACATGAGGAGGAGTATCTATCTTCAAAGGTAAATACACCTCTAGACTTGGTAAAAGGAAAACTCCATGGAGTTACTCCATTCAACTAATTGTGGGTAAGACACCACTGCAAGTTATCATTAGCTATAGGCCCCCTTCAATGAACCATGCTACTTATTTGAACCAACTTGAGTCAATCAAATTACAACCAAACAGTCTAGTCATGGATGATTTTAACTATCCCTTTACTGACTGGAAAACTTTTACGAGTACCAACATGCTCACAGAAAGGTTCCTGGACTTTGTTAACACTAATGCCCTGGAACAAATAGTATGCAACCCCAGAAGGGGCTCAAATATTCTCAACCTGGTCCTCACCAAGATGGCTGAGCATTACACCAACGTAAGTATAGAACCTCACTGGTTAAATCTAATCACAAATCAGTCATATTTGAAGCAGCTGTAACACCTGAACCCCTCTTAGGTGAAATCAGGTTGAAAAGTTTCACCAAAGCTAATTATACCTTTCTTAGGGATGGCATAAATAATTTCCAAGCTCCTGTTCCCACAGATGGCATTGACAACTGGTTTACTATGAAAAACCCGAAATGCACAAAAAAACCCTATCCTTAACATCGAACAGAAACTGCAAATTCCTGAATACTAACTAGGCATAAATGTCAAATTTGTTGAATGAATGCAGCAGATTCAACATTTATGGCGAATATCGAACACGCCACCAGTGTAGGTGCAAACCCAGGTTTTAGCAGGGGTGAAGCCCGCCCCACCCCCTGCAAACTATACAGTCCAACTCCAAGATTGTACTACAGTGAGGAAAGGGATACATTTCCAACTCCGCACTTTACCACAATCTCTACACATAACATCGAGTACATATCAGTGAACGCACAGTTGCATTTGCTGATATGTACACTTATTCTCCCAATGTTCGGCAACATGGGCGTCGGCCAACAGTCGGTCGTCATGTCCGTTTTCACAAAACCCGTCATCAACATTCTCATAGTAAACCTTGTCAACTATACTAAGGTATACACAAATGCCCTGTACAAACACTTACACAAATGTATTGCCACAGCTGTACCTTATAGGATCAAAACAAGCTCCTCAAGAAAAAACAAGCCTCCCTGCTGGACATCTAGCATTAATAAGTTATAAAACAAGAGGAAGAAGTTGCTGTCTAAGAATAAAAAAGAGAGGTCCCAGCACTAGAAGAACACCCTCCTCTGCTTGACCAAACAAATATGGCAATTTGTAAAATCCTCTAAGGGCAACTTCAAAAAAAATTTAGCAACCATGGTTAAGGATAACCATAAAGCATTCTTCAGCTATAGCCATAATCTAAAAGGTAGGATCCAGATGTGTGCTGAACTAGCTGTGGATGGCAAAACACACTAATTCTGCAAAAATAGCTAACCCATTAGCTGACAGGTTTGGCAAAAATGTCACCCCCCTTTTTCCCTCCAACCATTCCACAAAGCATTCCCTCTACTTCTCCTCCACCTTGCATCTCCAAAGAGCGAGTCATTAATGCTCTCTCCAAAGCCAAAAACACAGCCTCTATGGGACTGGATGACATTCCAGGCTGCATTTTAAATGGTTCAAAACATGAGTTATCAATTCCATTAGGTACTCTCTTCAGCCACAGCCTGAGCACAGTTTTTGTCCCTGCTGAATGGAAAACAGCAACCATCATCTCCCTTCATAAAGGGGGTACAGCAACAGACCCTGAGAACTACAGACTCATAAGCTAAACCAGCCTTATATGTAAGGCCACAGAATGAATCATCATAGCCCTTATAAATAAGGATATAGATGATCTTCAAACCCTTGATCCAACACAGTTTGGTTTTGTTAAAAGCAGGTCATGCTGTTAAACCTGGTGGACTTCTACAAAAACATCACCAGAGCCATAGATGAAGACAAATCTGTATATACAGCCTACCTTGACTTAGCCAAGGCCTTTGACACAATCTCACATTTGGGCATCATTGATAAATGAGTCTCTCAGTTGAATATCAACAGTTGATATCATCAATCATCAAGTGACATCAGGTGGGTTGCTAACTGACTCATCAACAGATCATACTCAGTCAAATTTTGGGACTTTACCTCAGCCAGATGACCTGTCACAGTGGGGCTCCTCAGGAGTCAGTGCTGGGCCCCCTACTGTCTGGAATATACTTCTCAAAAGTTCAGGCCAGACCCGAGGGGCTGTGGCTGACTAAGTTTGCTGATGACTGCAAATTAGATGCAATAACTGAGTCCCCAAACGATATCAATATACTTCAAGAGGGACTTACACAAACCAATGATTGTTGCCAAAGCCATGGACTCAAATTCAGTGCTAAAAAACACATTATCATCCCCTTTAGTAAAAATGATATCCCTGCACACTATCATATAAACAATAATACCCTAAGCAGCAACTCAGTAGTGAGAGACTTGGGAAATCAAGTTGACTGTAGCATAAATTTTGACCACCATGTGTCTACTGTGGTAAGGAAGGCATTCTACACTGCATATCTCATTAGCAAAGGCATTGCCTCAAGAGTGAAAGAAATCATAACACCCCTGTACTTGACCATAATCAGGCCAGTAATTGAGTACAATGCTCTCTTTACTACATGTTACATTACCAGGCACCTGCAGAAACTTGAGAGAACTCACAGCTTTCTAACCATGAAAATTCAGGGTCTTCAGCACATGTCATACACTGACAGACTGAACTCACTGTCCCTGTACTCAGTTGCATACAGATTACTCAGAGGAGACTTGTGCCTGGTCTACAGAGCAATCCCGGATCCAAACATAATGGAAATGCTGCTCATCCACAAGTCAAATGGGACAAGGGTCACCAGCTCCAGGAACCTTAACCTGAACTACAACATAAATAGGACCTGCTGGAGAGGCAGATATGTCTCTCAGAGTTTGCCACTCCTCTGGAATAGGCTACAAATTTACAATTTACATCAAACAAACCCCTTCTGTGGCCATGTTTAAGCATAGCCTGGATGACTGGATGGGAAATCGTAAATTACTGCTGAGAATTTCATCTATCACCCTCCTAGATATGGGCAGTTATTGCTAACTAAGATCTTGAGTTTAGGCACGATCCTTTGTATTGGGTTTCTCTAGTATTATATTGGGTACACACAGCTATGAACCTGTGAACCCATTAGGTTTCCATTATGTTATAAGTAACAAATTAATTATGTTACCTCTAAAAATTGCATTTATTTCTCCAGAATACAGGAGATTTTTTATCATTAGGTTTATGAACTCCATCACCAATTGCCATTTGGAATCATGCAATAAACTGAATTACAAGAAGACAAAGTTGTGTATGTGTCTTTGCAGCTGGAATGGCCAGCAAAGTGTATCATATATCTGTGGGGGGGGGGGGGGGGGTAATGGTATGGTATGTTATTGTGAGAAATGTGTTATAATACATTGTACAGTTACAGAAAAAAAGGCCTTTTATTACTAGGTCATAACAGTAGTGTTAGGTAGCCATTTGGATGCTCTGGTTTTGCCACTCATTTCACAAAAAATGTGTATTTCGTAACCATCTGAATTCTTGAAATTCATTACTGTGGGTCTAGGAATAGTGAGACTCAATGAATGAAAATGTGGACTTATAGCGATATCAGGATTCATACAGATCTCTTGAAATATTCCCTTCTTTTATGGTATGGTGATCTTGGAGTATACATATCTATATGTATATATATATATATATATATATATATATATATATATATATATATATATATATAAATATACACACACACACACACACACACACACACACACACACACACATATGTATAACATACATGTATATATATATATATATATATATATATATATATATGTATATATATATATAACATACACATATATATATATATATATATATGTATAAACATCTAAAGAAAATTGCACTAGGTCTACAAAGATTACTTGTAAAACAAGCAATAGACCTTGGAAGGCATACAATAAAGCTCGCAGACAGTTGGATTCTGTTCCTTTAATGTCTCAGCCAAAACACAAAAACAAAGCTCTGCATTCAAACGAGGATAATCCAACTGTCTGTGAGCTTTATTGTACGCCTCCCAAGGTCTAGTGTTTGTTATATATATATAAAGATATATTTGCAGCAGGGCTTGTATGAAACTTAGCAATAGGTGAGTGTTACTGTTGAATTGACCCCTGACCCAATGTACAAAAAACAATAAAATGGGAAAAAATGATTGTGGATGGATGGACAGATGGATCTTCCACAACCTCTTTTCCCAGGTTTTGCACATGTCAGTAAAAATAAAATGAAAACTACAGCAAAGCTAGAACTTCCACTGAGTGACCTCCCAAACCTCTTGTATCAGAGACACATGGGATATATGCAAATGATCCTTATGAACATCAGGTGTTTCAGCTAATTGGCGATTCTGAATGCCCATGACTTGTTTTGTCATTTTACTGTACAATTTCAAGCGAACAATGCCAAACCCCACTAGCTGTGGATATCCATATTTCGGCCTTGTTATGACCTCATCAGCACAGCACAAGCAGATTGTTTGACTAAGCATTAGAAACACAGGGCTGTTACACCAAGCTGATGTGCATTATCATTAGAGTCACTTCAAAAATATCCCAAAACCAAACTAAAGCAATGAGTGAGAAGATCACTGAAAAACTAATCAGTAAAAACAAACTGAAAACTCCAGCAAAGCTAGAACTTCCACTGAGTGACTTCACAAACCTCTTGTATCAGAGGCACATGGGATATATGCAAATGATCCTTATGAACATCAGGTGTTTCAGCTAATTGGCGATTCTGAATGCCCATGACTTGTTTCATCATTTTACTGGACAATTTCAGGCCAACAAAGCCAAACTCCACTAGCTGTGGATATGCATATTTCGGCCTTGTTATGACCTTGTCAGCACAGCACAAACAGAGTGTTTGACTACACATTAGAAACACAGGGCTGTAATACCCAGCTGATGTCCATTATCATTAGGGTCACTGCAAAAATATCCCAAACAACAAACTAAAACAATGAGTGAGAAGGTCACTGAAAAAACAATCAGTAAAAACAAAGTGAAAACTCCAGCAAAGCTAGAACTTCCACCGAGTGACCTCCCAAACCTCTTGTATCAGAAGTACATGGGATTGGGGTGTCTCTTCACCAGTGATAATCATCTAGAACCATGGTTTACACTGCCAAGTGGCTAGACCTGCCGTGGTAAATTATCTACACCACACACTCACACCTATGGCCAATTTAGAGTGCCTATGCTAAGACAGGGAGGACAATATAGACTCCACACAGAAGGCACCCCAGCTAAGAATAAAACCATGGAACCTCTTGCTGGGAGGAGACAATGCTATCTGGTGTGCCACTGTGCATATACACGTATATATATATAAAATGTCTCTGTGTGTGTGTGTGTGTGTGTGTGTGTGTGTGTGTGTGTGTGTGTGTATATACATATATGTATATATATATATATATATATATATATACATATATATATATATATATATATATATATATATATATTATATATATTCAATTCAGAATGTCAAATTTCCAAAACTTCGAATTTCATATCAAAACTTGAAAATTAATCCAAAAAAATACAAAACCAAGTTTCTCAATGTTTTTGCAGGGGGGGCAACCTCCCCTGCAGCCCCCCACATCCACACTACTTAAATATACCAACTCCGAGATCGCACTACAGTGAGGAAAAGGGTAATATCCCATTCCCCGCTATATGCAGATTTCTATTCAAAATTTCGAGATTTCAATACTTTGATCATATTGCCTCTACCATATTAAATTCAAAGTTTTGGAAATTGGACATTCTGAAGGGAATATATATATATATATATATATATATATATATATATATATATATATATATATATATATATATATATGGATCCCTATCATATGATACAAACCTCATTTGACTGAAATGCATTTGACTGAAACCATAAGGCTGAAATTTCAAAACACTGAAAAGTCACTTGACTGAAACCCATAAGACTGAAACCAGTAATACTGATTTTCAACATACTAAATTGTAAACTGGACAATATAAAACCAGACAATTTGGGGGGGCTATGCCCCCACACCCCCCAATGTGGGAGGCTGCACCCCCCCATACCCCCAACTATATATACTAACTCCAGGATCACACTACAGTGGGGAAAAGGGCATATACCTTTCACTTACCTTACAGTAGTCTACATGCTGCTAGTACTATGCCCTTTTCCCCACTATATTGCGATCCTAGAGTTAGTATATATAGTTGGGGGGGGTTATATGATCCAGTTTAAAATTTAGTATGTTGAAATTCAGTATTGTGGGTTTCAGTCTTATGGTTTCAGTCAAGTGACTTTTCAGTCTTTTGAAATTTCAGTCTTTTGGTCTCAGTCAAATGCGATTCAGTCAAATGAGGTTTCTATCATATGATAGGGATCCATATATATATATATATATATATATATATATATATATATATATATATATATATATATATACTGATTGAATGACCAGCTACAATGACATCCAGAATATCAACATTATTACAATGAATCAACAAACGTTGACTCTTTTGTGCATGCACCTAGGATTTCCTCAGAGTGGAGTATAAGAAATAAAAGTATTTTTACGGGGGAGGCATCAAGTGTATTTTGTTGGAGTAGTATATTAGGTTCTTATCTTGGTACCGAGGCTAGGGGGTAAACCACAATACAGATGGAAGAACAAAGCAACAAGCTGTAGGTAAAAGCAATCTAATAAAAAAATCAGTTAGTTCTAAATATCATCCGCTTAATCATCTTGAGTATTAATCTGCAGTGCCTATTTCTATACACTAGCTTCCCCAATCTGAGACACAGTCTGGCTTAAAAATAACACTGCAAAATACAGCAAATTCCCCTTTTCAAGCACACCATTCCAGTAAACAGACTTTCAAGTTGAGAAGGTCACAGTATGAGCAGCAGCAGCTGTGTAAGAACGTATTTAGTTATTTAACATTTGTTTACCGAGAAAGAGCCCATTTTCAATGGAGGCCCGGGGAAAACATTCCAGATGCATGTCTTTGGAATGTGGGAGGAAAGCCACGCAATGCAGGAAGGACATGCAGACTCCACACAGAAGGCTCCCCAGCAAAGAATCAAACCAGGAAACCTCTTATTGTGAGATGACAATGCTAATCGCTGCACCACTGCACCACCTGAATATATACCAGTCTCATACTTAAAGGTAAAACTTAAATAAGCAACTAGAAGTTCATTTAAAATATATTCATCATTGATTTAGTGATAAGCTAGTCTATAGGCTGTTAGTTTAAAGCGTGCAGTTTTATGTTTTTGTGCTTTGATTCGAACAGCTCTGTGCATGTTGTTATCTGTTTCATCATTTCATGTCATTTACCGTGATCAAGAGAGTGTGCTGACAAGGATGGTGAAAATGCATGGGCCCTTTACACGTAGCTGGTGTTAGCTTAAGAGCTCTAAATGTGTAAATTTCATTAAACATATTTCGATTAAAATATATGCTGGAGAGTATACAGACGGTTCTAAAAAAGACCAGATAATCTTAGAATGGGAAGTTAATAAACTAATATATGCTGGAGATTAGGGGGCCGATTCTAAAGAAGACCAGATAACCCTGGAATAAGAAATTAATAAACTGTATAAACAGTAAAAATCCAAGTAACAAGCCTTCAGAAACTCTGTGTACGTCTTTGGAAGAGGTTGCCTTGTGAATTTTTGATATTGTAAAGGCTGTTTGCTTAGATAATTCTTGTCTTGTGCAAGCTATCAGGAGGATACAAAACATTGCATGTGGAGAAACACTTGAGTACACACACACATACACACACACACACACACACATATATATATATATATATATATATATATATATATATATATATATATATATATATATATATATATGGGTCTACTTCACATAACCAAATGCTCACATTTTCGAAATTCATATGGCCGAGACCATATGATCGAACAGTTGAATGTTCGAAAATGTGACCTAGACCTGTAAAAAATAAAAAAGCACACATTAAACTGTGTATGGCTGCACCCCCCACACCCCCACACCCCCACTTAAATATACCAACTCCGAGATCGCACTACAGCGAGGACAAGGGAAATCTCCTGGTCCACGCTGTATGCGATTTCCCATTCAGAATGTCAGTATTTCAAAACTTTGAACATATGGTCTGCGATCATATGGGTTTAGAAGTTTTGAATTTCGGCATTCTGAAGGGGACCCATATATACATGTATATATATATATATATATATATATATATATATATACATATATATATATATATATATATATATATATATATATATATATATATACATATATGTATATACATATATATATATATATATATATATATATATATATATATATTTATACACA
Source organism: Protopterus annectens (assembly GCF_019279795.1). Taxonomy (NCBI): domain Eukaryota; kingdom Metazoa; phylum Chordata; order Ceratodontiformes; family Protopteridae; genus Protopterus; species Protopterus annectens. The sequence goes on from NC_056744.1 coordinate 1,716,920,583, forward strand.
CACACACACACACACACACACATATATATATATATATATATATATATATATATATGCATACACATATACATATGTTATATTTGAATTTCCAAAATGTTTATTTTGTTTGACTTCTTAGTGAAAATGTACCAGAGCTTTGTAAATCTCAGCACATGAATTAAAAATTACTGTTTAAAAGACATATTATTCTCTCTTCAGATAATGAACATGTCCTGTGATTATTGGCATATGTGCTGCCCCTTTAAATGAAGGCGGTCACTTCCCCATATATTCTACTTCCTGTGCTTTGGAAATGAAACTGAAAAAAAAAAAAAAAAAATGATAGCATGGCTAGCAGTGTGTTAGTTGTAATTTTATGCTAGTTACTAAGCTTGCTTGAAGCTGCAGTGATTCTGGGCTGAGAAAAACAGTTCTACGTGGTCTGAGTAAACAGGATTTTATGCAGAACTTGTTATAAATATATACAGGACCATCCCACGAAAATGCACAGAGTGAACTGATAGCTGACTGCTGTGTTTCAAGGATCTCAGGAACTGAAGCTGTGACACTTGAGGAAAGAAACAAACTACAGTGAGATAGAAAAGATGCAGAATCCATGTGCCACAAATGGGAGAACAGAGCAGTGCTGTGGAGAGCACAGGCGGAGACTGGAGTTGTTCTGCCAGGAAGATGAGGCCTTTGTCTGTGTCCTGTGTGTTCCCAAACATTCCTGCCACAGTTTTGTGCTCCTGCATGAGGCAGTCAGCATGTATGAGGTAAGAGACTCTGTCTAATGAATAACCGGCTTCCTGTATGGGAAATGCTGACATGTGAGCTTTCTTTCTAAATTACATCCTGGGAAATTTGCATTTCTTCATTGTTATAATAGACGGTAAATCATGCATATAATTCAGAACTTTCAGACAGAAACCAATAGTGTAAACAATGTGGTATTGATGATTAAGAAACAAAAATGAACTTAAAAAATGGCAGAATTCCTGTACAACCCCATTATCCAGCTGATTTGAGCTATACTAGGGGCAGATTTTCTTTGTACATGATCGTTAAAACGAGTAAGGGGCACTGGGGTAATCTTAACTAGACAACTGTTACGAAAGAGCGCCAATAAAGTTTCATTGTTTTTTTTTTTTTTTTTGGATACTAGAATGTGTATGAAGGGATGTCACAAAACCAAAAAAGAAAAAAACTATGACTCTTTTATAAATGCAGTTAGTAATCTCCATTGTAGAGTTCTGTATGCATTTCTGGGCACCTTCTCATTCTATTGGGCATAGACTGGATAAAGGTAGCTGTGAGGAAGCTCTATGTATGGACAGTGAGGTCCTACTTGTAGAAGTACGTACAGTTCTAAAGACCTCATCATTCTAAGGTAATAGATCAGGTACAGGTAGTTCATAGGAAACTCTTTGTATAGACAACAAGAATTCCGTGTGAAATAACGTACCCGTTTCTGGAGACCTCATCTTTCTAAGGGACAAACTGGACTGAAGGTAACAAAATCTAGACAAACATTAATTTGCAGACTTTGTGAAACTGAAAACATTTATTGTGACATTAACAGTTCTTGCAGTTTGTGACTTCAGATAACAGAAAACCGATTACAATGGCAACGGCCATGAAGATACAATTTTTTATATTAAAACTACTATTATGAAACATATTAAATTCTCCACAGTTAAAAGACAGCACTTACTCAAGGCCAGGGCTATACCTATGGTAGGTCAAAAAGGAGCAGCTGCCCTGGGTACAAGCTATCGGGTGCCATTTGTAAGGGAGTGCAGTACCATCTTCATACATGAATGCCGATACTGCATTAGCAGTCATGGCTGAAGCTGTCAGTGTTTGGTGATTAAATGTAACAAACATCCTGCTACAGTTTTCACAGGAGAAACCTTGTTTTGGTCTTCAACTACAAGATGACTTTATTTGCTGCTCAACTTTGAGATGAGGGCTGTGCCAGTTATGGAATCTGCACGGGGCACCTGATGACTTAGTTACAATTCGGACCTCTGATGTAAAACAGCAAGAAGTATATTAAACTGTACTTTTTAGTTAGACTGTTTTATAATAAGGTAAATACCACTTTCTTAATAAAATATTCTGGCTTCAGCTGAAAAGTTGCGAGGAAAGGATGTTGAAATATTCATGTAGTTGCCATCTATTAGTGATGTTATTGCTTTAGAAGTACTTCTCACATTGCAGGCACCAAAGATACCAATTTTTTTTTTTTTACCCCTTAGAAATTATCAAGTTGAAGAGCAAGCTTTTGGATGTATTTAGTATGATTGTTTCAAATAATTTGTTGTAAATTGTCAGGCTGCATGTTATTAATGAAAACCAGCAGACATTACTGCAGATGGAACAGGCTACAGGAGGTGGTGAGATAAATTAGTAAGTTATGAACACAGAAAGGAACACAGGAAATAAGTCATTTTATGCACAACCCCTTCTCTTTCTGCTTTCTTTTTGGGATAGGAATGAAGTGCATTAAGATGTCATGAACATATAAAATTGGGTGAACAAGGTAATGGGAGTTTAATACATTTTTGTTTAGTCGACAATTCTACCTTTCCTTTGTCTGTTAACCAGGCAATGCCCATTTCTAGGGAGTTCTGTTACAAAATGTGTATTGACAGTATAGGTAGCAATTACAACTGACAGGAATTTTACCTGTAATTTTGCCAAGAAAGTGAAGTGTCAGCATTTTTGTAACTACTTTAATAAATGCAAATAAGCTGTACAGATGTCATCTGTATATATCAGAATGCATGCTGACCTCTAGTATATTTGCATCATACACCATTACTGGGTTTTACAGAATCCTGAATGATGACTGACCAAGATCACTGACCGGTCTTATTTACCTTTAATTCCATACAAACTGCTTTCTACATTTGATTTTTTTTACGGCGGTGTGCCCCAGCGTACCAATTGCTCAGACATTTCTCATCCTTGAGAGAGGTGTAATTTTGAGCAAGGTTCATGTAACAGCAGTAGCCATAGGGTGACTGATCCTTTAGTGTGTTCCACCTTTTTCAGGTGTGTGACATGTTGAAAGTTAAAGTTCTGAGTTGTCCAGGAGCTCACTAAGAACATGTGGTAGTGAATGTAAGGTGTAGAATTCACATGGTTTGCCTTTAGAACTTTGAGTGCGTGCCCGGTTCTGTAACTTACAACATGTTACTTTTGCAGGTTACATAATGTCTTTTTCATTAACTGCAACTCATACTGGATCAAGAAGGTACAACTTTATCCTAGGATGGTGATATGTCTGATGTAAAATAAAAAAATCATATTTACAGATGAAAGTATGGTTGCCTAAACAGCTGTAATTTGGTAGCAGTACAGTGAAAATTACAGGGATTGAGAATGCAAGTCAGACATAGGATAACACTGGGGGTACTGGAGGATAAACGACACCATGCTGTTAGAATCCATAGCAAATCATCATGAGAAGGAATGAGAAGGAATTCCTGGACATAAAAGTAAGTAACTGGCTATGGAGCACATCATCATGGAACTCATTAACAAAGACATTGGGAACCTCCAAACACTTGACCCGACCCAGTTCTGCTTTAAGGGCAGATCATGCCTACTAAACCTGGTTGACTTCTTTGAGACAGTTACCAATGCCATAGACAAGGGAAAGGTGGTTCACACAGTCCACCTTGACCTCGCCAAGGCTTTCAACACCATTCCCCACTCAGGTATTGCAGAAAAACTCTCCAGCCTGAACATAAACCCCTACGTCACAAGATGGGTTGCCAACTGGCTTACAGACAGAACTCCCACGGTAAGAATAGCGGGCTCCAGGTCCTATTCTAAACCAGTCACAAGTGGTGTCCCACAAGGCTTGGTCCTAGGACCACTACTGTTTGGCATATACTTCTCAGAAGTACAGGCAAACACAGGAGGACTATGGCTAACTAATCTCGCAGATGACTGCAAACTGGGAGCCATAACTGACTCTCCGGCTGACACAGACATCCTCCAAAAGGGCCTTACTGAGATGAACACCTGGTGTTAAAGTCATGGCCTCAAGCTAAATGACAAAAAATGCATAGTCATCCCGTTTGAGAAAAACAAAACACCCAAGAATTACCACATAGTTGGCAACCCCTTAATACAGAAGAGGTAATGAGATCTGGGGACCCAGGTAGATAGTAATCTCTCCTTTGACAATCATATTGCCAAAGTAGTTAGGAAATCCTTCTATGTGGCCTATCTAATTACTAAAGGGTTTGCATCTAGAAAAAAGAGGTTATAGTGCCCCTCTATTCGTCACTCATCAGACCCATCATAGAGTACAATGCCCCATTTGGGATGTACCTCACAAGATGCTTTCAACAGCTGGAGAGACCACAAAAATACCTCACCAAGAGGATTACTGGCCTCAAACATATATCCTATGCAGCCCAACTGAAAAAACTCCAGCCGTACTCGGTGACATATCGCTTACTCAGAGGTGATCTCTGGCTGACTTACAAAGCCATGTCCAACTCAGAGTTGATGTACATGCTCCACCTAGAGAAATCCAAGTCACTGCGAGCCACGTGCTGTAGTGAGTTAAACCTCGCCACAGCAATAAATGGAACATGATGGAGGGATAGATTCCTTTCACATAGACTCCCCATGCTTTGGAACAAAATTCCTATCTACATCAGGCAGTGCCCCTCACTAACACTCTTGAAGAGAAACCTTGCCGAGTGGATGGGTAACAGAAAATACACCCCGGGGATTTCTGCTTGACAGAGGATCGGTTAATCAATGGGGCGGCGAAAGCGGACACACTCTGACTAGGTTTATAAATGCCCTCGGGCAGATAGCCTAGTACCTACCTATGAACCTATGAGGTCTGAAAACATCGCCCAGTTCTGATTTTGACTTTTAGACACAGATTGTTGGCTACAGTTTTGCTTCTTATCATTTATCTCTTCTTTGTTCTCTTTGCATGAGAGAGAGAGAACACTTGTACACTCAAATGTTAATACCTGTACAAGTTTGTACTTAGAATTAAAGGATGTGCTGAGCTCCCACACCAGGTAAATGATATGGGTGTTAGGGTGACAGCCTGTCCAAAGAATATTGAGATGGGCAGGCCAGTGGCAGGAGGTTATTAGCCATTGTTTAAATTGGTGTCTGACTACGACTCGGCTACACATGGCACTGTTTGCAGCATTGCTTCTAGGTGTATAGCATCATTTCCTTTGTAGTTTCAAAATAAATGCAACCCCTGTTCTCACGATTGCTGCCTTAAAACGTAGGATTAAAAGGTCCAGTTATCTTGTACTGTGCAATGTAGTTTGTGAACTATGTAACACTTTTGTAAATCCATCATTTGTGGTTCTTAAAAGTGTACAACACTCTTTGTGTGAATCCGTTTTGTTCTTTCCAAGTAAAGGTTTAGTACACACTGATGCATTTTATACCCTTTTTTTATGTAAAGCCAATATGATATTTTTTGCATCTAGATAAAATGCAGAATTTCTAGACACAAATTAAACGTTTTAACAATGTGGTACTGATTTCTGTAGATCATGAAGCCACTCTGTTTTTGGGTGGTGAGTTAAAGCTCCATCAGTGTAAGCACAAGAGGCTGTTATTCTAGCAAAACATTTGCTGTTGGGTTACTCTCTTAACTGAATTTGTATTTTAATGTCCATAGGACAAGCTAAAAACAACCTTATCATCTCTACAATTAAAAGTCAAAGACCTTAACGACTTGTGGAAGAAGACTGAGAAGGAATTCCTGGACATAAAAGTAAGTAAACTGACTATGAGTTGTTCTGAATGCCTTGAATGCAAGTAGTAAGCAGTAAAGGTGCAAACTGTGCCATCGAAGTCTGTCTCATGTTATTTTTAAAATAAGTTCATGACAGTAACATTTTACTACTTGTATCCAAGTAGAGTTTATAAGAGGTCGTTGACTTTGCCTTAGTTTGTAATATAGAGAAAGTATTAACTGTTGTACTTCCTAAGGAGTTGTGAAATTATATTGTTACTAGATCAGAGGCACTGCTTGAGGTTTATTTAATCTTTTTTTCATCTGATCCATTTGGGTGAAAATTATTTGAACAGGACAGTTAATAGGGTCATTAATTATTTATTTAACTAGTGTTGATTATTTAAGCACTGTGGGAAAAATTAACATTTGTAAAAAACATAAACTATTTTTTAATTGAGCCTTTAAATCTGATTACATTGTTCAGTGGGTGGCGGAGAGACCAGTGTAGTTTCAAGCTGTGGACCTTCTCTGTCTGCATCTCCTCCCACCAGAATTTTTTTCTAGGTGTCTTTTTTCTTCCACATTCCAAAGACATGCATGTATTTGAATTTACACCACTCCAAATTGTCCATATTGAATTTGCAATCCTCCAAACTGCCCACATGTGCATGTATGGTATATGCTGTTTGTGCATCCTATGATGGGCTTACATCGCACCCAGGATTTGTTCACAGTCTTGCATGTGTCAGTTGCTGCAGCAGGTTGTGGCTCACCAATAATTCTGACTGTTATGAATTAATAAATACTAGAAGTTTCTCAAATTGTCAGTGATTGTTGAACCTAGAGTCTTTACAAGGTATAGTTGTATAAGTGCTTCTTGAAGGGGTTTCTGATCTGTGTGCTAATTCACAACTTGTAGATCTACTTAACTTGTGAAGCACCAGCTCCCAATGTGTTTCTACAAGTAATCCTATACCTGGTGAAAGCCATTATCTGTCTCATTTTGCTTCTATCCTGATGTTAACCATTTCATTGAGGTCCACTATGAGAACCTGGCTCAAAACATGTGAAACACAAACTCATCATTCTGAAAGCAGTGAGAAAAAATGCAATCTACCAAACAGCGTAAAATTAACATCTTTTTTGAAGGGTGTCCCATATTAGGAGTCAGTCCAGCTTCCCCTAATTAAGATGTACTAACTACATGATCACAGAACTATGGGGAAAAGAAAAATAACCTGCAGTTGTGAAAACATGATTCACATAAGCTACATTATTGCAGTTGTCATTAATAAAAAATGCAGTTGGAGAAAATTGAATTTGAGTAGTTAGGGATATGAAAAATAAGTTGACCAGTTATTTGTTGACCAAATGTACAGTAACTATCTTAACAAGCTGGATAATTGATAACAGCTGATGTTTTGTTTTGTATTCTTTATGCCAAGAAAAATGTATATATTAGGCAAAAAAAGTCTGAGTCAGAAATTTGAATGATGGCACAATCTACTAACCTTCACTAGGTTTTATTACTATAACCCCATATTGATGTCAACTTCTTTCCATCAATATGTCAATATTATTTCTGAGGGGAAGTTAGTAAAGTAACTTCTAACTGACAGAGGAATGTACCTGTATAATCCTGAAAGGCACTGAGTAATGATCGGTCACTTTTCTGTTACTGATGTTTGGTTTTAGCAGCGAGTTCCTTATAACGGTGTTGGCTTTGCTAGTGCAGTACATTTCAGTCATACACATTCAAGCAGAACCAGATCATTTATTTCTTATTAAGGTAGAAAGTCATCGCTTTGTGACCTCTAAGAAACATAATGTTAGTGACATTTCCTGAAACCTTTCTGAGTCATGCATGTTTTCCAACACTGTGATTTTTCTATGAATCTTTGTATGTTTATTTTGGGTGGCTCATTGAAGTTTACAGAATGCATTTAATTCCATAACTAGTCGGATCATTATGGTATAAAATGATACAGTTCTCTCGTGATAGTGAGTAGAGTTTGCAGTTAGATGGACTAAAGAATATGCATTTTTGACATGGGATAGATACAAACTGTTGATTTTGTAGTCCTGATACATGTCCCTTTTGCCAAGTCCTCATATACAAGTTGCTAAATTTAACATTTAAAAGCAGGGTTATTTCTACAGCACTAAGTACATATTTTTTGTGAAACATCTTAGTGGAGTTTGACATCTTAATTTTTTCCCCAGTACTGGAAGATAAGGATAGCCTTCTATATTGTGAGATCTTGTTGCTTATCCCTGTGTTTTACTAACTGAACTGCATATGGACTGGCATTTAGTGCATTTAATATATTGACTATTTCCTTGTGCGGAATGATGCCAGTGCCTTAGCAGGATCAAGATGGGCAGCATGCATGATCAGTCCCTCAAGTGCTTTACTTACATCATCAAAGAATGCCACAAATTTCAGAAGACATCTTCAGTTAATTCAAAAAATTCAATTTGGATGACGCAGTGGTGCAGCGGTAATGTTGTCGCCTCACAGCAAGAGGTTCTCCGGTTTGATTCTCGGCTGAGGTTCCTTCTGTGTAGAGTCTACATGTCCTCCTTGCATTCATGTGGGTTTTCTATGGGTACGCCAGTTTCCTCCCACATTACAAAGATATGTCTGTAGTGATTCTCCCCGGGCCTCCACTCAAAATTGCCTTTGTTCCAAGTCGAACTTTCACGGTAAACAAATATTAAATAAATAACAATGGCATACCTAACAGAAGCAAGTCCCCTTTGTCATTTATAAGTTCTTGTTTAGCTTTGTTCATTATTTCACATAGACCCCACCATCCACAGCACATTCGGAAGGTCACACAGTGCTTTCTGCTGTTTACTCTCAGCATCACTATATATTGCCCCAGTACCCTGTTAATTATGATGGGGTCCCATCTTGCCATGGTACTTTGTACCCTCAGCATTAGTGTATAACCCTAATGGCTCCTTGACTTTCTTGAGAGGGGGTCATACAGTGCAGAGCTGCTGTGTGCCTACTGCATAGCCACCCCTACAGCACCTCGTTATTCATCAAGGAGTGCACACAGTGCTGTACTGTATATCCTTAGCATCACTGTATAACCCCCACAGCACCTTGTTTTTCATCAAGGAGTGCACACAGTACTGTACTGTATATCCTTAGCATCACTGTATAAACCCAACAGCACCTTGTTATTCATGAGGGGCTACACACAGCACTATGCTTTGTTCTTAGCATCAGTATATGGTCTCCCACATAGTACCTTGTTGTTCATGGGGAGGGTGTGCACTGTGCTGTGCTGTATATCCGTAGCATGACTGTGTTGTGGTCACCCCATAGCTTCTTGTTTTTATGAGGAGAAACACACACTACTGCTGTGCATTATACCCTTACACTGTGTAATGTTGTACCTGATACCCCTAGTGTCTGTGTGTAGTGTTGGCCCGGATACCATTAGTGTCACAATGTAGTGCTGTTCCTGATACCCTTAGTATCTCTGTGTAATGATGTCCCTGATGCCCTTAGTGTCTCTTGTGTAGTGTTGGCCCTGATACCCTTAGTGTCACTGTGTATTGTTGGCCCAGATACCCTTAGTGTCTCTGTGTAGTGTTGACCCTTATACCCTTAGTGTCGCTGTGTACTGCTGCTCCTGATACCCTTTGTGTCACTGTATACTTTTGGCGTTTAAATCCTTAGTGTCTCTGGAGTGCTGTCCCTGATACCATTAGTGTCTCGGCATAGTGTTGGCTCTTATACCCTTAGTGTCTCTGTGTACTGTTGTCCCTTACACCCTCAGTGTCACTGTGTACTGCTGTTCCTTATACCCTTAGTGTCACTGTGTAGTGTTTGCCCTTAGACCCTTAATGTCAGTGTGTAGTGTTGGCCTTTATACCCTTAGTGTCACTGTGTAGGGTTGGCCCTTGTACCCTTAGTGTCACTGTGTACCTTTGGCCATTATACCTTTAGTGTCACTATGTAGAGTTAGCCGTTGTACCCTTAGTGTCAATGCATAATGTTGTTGTCCCTTATACCCTTAGTGTCACTGTGTAGTGTTGGCCTTTATACCCTTAGTGTCACTGTGTAGTTTTGGCCTTTATACCCTTAGTGTCACTGTGCAGGGTTGGCCATTGTACCCTTAGTGTCACTGAGCACCTTTGGCCCTTATACCCTTAGTGTCACTGTGTAATGTTTGCCCTTATACCCTTAGTGTCACTGTGTAGCATTGGCCCTTATACCCTTAGCATCACTGTGTAGTGCTGGCCATTATACCATTAGTGTCACTGAGTAGTGTTCACCTTTGTACCCTTAGTGTCAGTGTGTAGTGTCCACCCTTATACTTGTAGCGTTACTGTGTAGTGCTGTCCCTGATACCATTAGTGTCCCTGTGTAGTGCTCTCCCTGAAACCATTAGTGTCCCTGTGTAGTGTTGTCCCATATACCCTCAGTCTCACTGTGTAGTCTTGTCCCTTATTTCCTTAGTGTCATGGTTACCCTTAGTGTTACTGTGTAGTGTTCGCCCTTATACCCTTGGTGTTACTGTGTAGTGTTGGCCCTTATGCCCTTAGTTTCATGGTTACCCTTAGTGTCACTGTGTAGTGTTGGCCCTTATACCATTAGTGTCACTGCGTAGTGTTGTCCCTTATACCCTTAGTGTCCCTGTGTAGTACTGTCCCAGATACCCTTAGTGTCCCTGTGTAGTGCACTCCCAGATAGCATTAGTGGCCCTTTGTAGTGCTGTCCCATATACCCTTAGTGTCACTGTGTAGTGCTCTCCCTGAAACCATTAGTGTCCCTTTGTAGTGTTGTCCCATATACCCTCAGTCTCACTGCGTAGTGTTGGCACTTTTAACCTTAGTGTCATGGTTACCCTTAGTGTTACTGTGTAGTGTTGCCCCTTATACCCTTAATGTCGCTGTAGTGTTGGCCCTTATACCCTTAGTGTCACCGTGTAGTGTTGTCCCTTATACCCTTAGTGTCACTGTGCTGTATTGCCCCTTATACCCTTAGTGTCACTGTGTAGTGTTGGTCCTTGTACCCTTAGTGTCACAGTTACCCTTAGTGTTACTGTGTATTGTTGGCCGTTATACCGTTAGTGTCACTGTGTAATGTTGGCCCTTATACCGTTAGCGTCACTATGTAGTGTTGTTCCTTATATCTTTAGAGTCACTGTGTAGCGTTCCCCTTTATACCCTTAGTGTCATTGTGTACTGTTGTCCCTTATGCCTTTAGTGTCACTGTATAGTGTTGCCCCTTATACCCTTAGTGTCGCTGCATAGTGTTTGCACTTATACCCTTAGTGTCACTGTGTAGTGTTTGCACTTATACCCTTAGTGTCACTGTGTAGTGTTGGCCCTTATACCCTTAGTGTCACTGTATAGTGTTGGCTCTTATACCCTTAGTGTCACTGTGTAGTGTTGCCCCTTATACCCTTAGTGTCACTGTGTAGTGTTGGGCCTTATACCATTAGTGTCACTGTATAGTGTTGCCCCTTATACCCTTAGTGTCACAGTTACCCTTAATGTTGCTGTGTAATGTTGGCCCTTATACCGTTAGTGTCACTGTGTAGTGTTGTTCCTTATATCTTGTGTCATTGTGTAGTGTTCCCCCTTATACCCTTAGTGTCATTGTGTACTGTTGTCCCTTATGCCTTTAGTGTCACTGTATAGTGTTGCCCCTTATACCCTTAGTGCTGCTGTGCAGTGTTTGCACTTATACCATTAGTGTCACTGTGTAGTGTTGGGCCTTATACCATTAGTGTCACTGTGTAGTGTTGGCCCTTATACCACTAGTGTCACTGTGTAGTGTTTGCACTTATACCCTTAGTGTCACTGTGTAGTGTTTGCACTTATACCCTTAGTGTCACTGTGTAGTGTTTGCACTTATACCCTTAGTGTCACTGTGTAGTGTTGCCCCTTATACCCTTAGTGTCACAGTTACCCTTAATGTTGCTGTGTAATGTTGGCCCTTATACCGTTAGTGTCACTGTGTAGTGTTGTTCCTTATATCTTAAGTGTCATTGTGTAGTGTTCCCCCTTATACCCTTAGTGTCACTGTGTACTGTTGTCTCTTACACCTTTAGTGTCACTGTATAGTGTTGCCCCTTATACCCTTAGTGTCGTTGTGTAGTGTTTGCACTTATACCCTTAGTGTCACTGTGTAGTGTTTGCACTTATACCCTTAGTGTCACTGTGTAGTGTTTGCACTTATACCCTTTGTGTCACTGTGTAGTGTTTGCACTTATACCCTTAGTGTCACTGTGTAGCGTTTGCACTTATACCCTTAGTGTCACTGTGTAGTGTTTGCACTTATACCCTTAGTGTCACTGTGTAGTGTTGGCCCTTATACCCTTAGTGTCACTGAGTAGTGTTGGCCCTTATACCCTTAGTGTCACTGAGTAGTGTTGGCCCTTATACCCTTAGTGTCACTGAGTAGTGTTGGCCCTTATACCCTTAGTGTCACTGTGTAGTGTTGCCCCTTATACCCTTAGTGTCACTGTGTAGTGTTGCCCCTTATACCCTTAGTGTCACTGAGTAGCCCTGGCCCTTGTACTCATGTTGGCCCTTATACTCCTAGTGTCACTGTGTAGTGCTGGCCCTTATATCCCTAGTGTCATGAGTAATGTTTGCTGTTATATCCTTATACCCCTAGTGTCACTGTGTAATGTTGGCCCTAATACCCCTAGCATCACTGAGTAGCATTGGCCCTTGTACTCATAGTGTCACTGTGTAATGTTGGCCCTTATACCCCTAATGTCACTGTGTAGTGTTGGCCCTTATACCCCTAGTGTCACTGTGTGGTGTTGGCCCTTATACCCTTAGTGTCAGTGAGTAATGTTTGCTCTTATACCCTTAGTGTCACTGTGTAGAGCTGGTCCACATGACATCTTGCTGATTTAAAAAGAGGGAGCACATTATTCTGTACTATACACCTTTTAGCATCACTGTAGAGTGCTGGTTCTGATAGTGCCTTGCTATTCATTTGGTAGGACATAATAGTGCCTGCTGTGTATATTCTTCAAAGCCATGTCCCTAGACCACTTTTTGTGCTGTTAAAATTAGCACAAAGCTTGCAATGATTTGTGTCTTGAATGCTAATCACTGATGACATGAATACATGGCTTGCTATGCTGTGCACCTTCCCAAATATAAAAAACTGAAGCACTGGTGAATTAGATGTACAGAGAAGTAAATCCAAAAATGCTGTCAGAATCAGGAGAAAAAAGTCTTGCCACTTCACTGTCACTCACAGCAGTAGTTCTTACCCCAAGCCAGTCGTAATATTACAAATACAGCCTTCAGTGCATGCATGAGGTTCACCATAAAAACTGCAGAGCAGTTTGTGCTTTATGTAGTCCTATCTTCTGCAAGTACAGAGTGGCAAAACTACATGAAAAGCCTTCTCTGAGGTTTCACTAAATTGTCAAAGAACCATTTAAGAGGTCAGTCTTAAGTTTAAATATTTTTATTTGAATTTTGTTTATATTAACATCTTGAGACTGTAAAAGAAAAAACATATACAATATCATACAATCATATAACTATATAACTAACCTCACATGGCCTTCCTGAAAACATTGGAGGGGATAAATGTATCTCCAAACACCATCATACTAGGTGACTTCAACTACCCTAATATAGACTGGGAACACTACTCAAGCCCGAACACTCTAACCCAAAGATTCCTGGAGTCCATAAACTCAAATGCCATGGAACAACTAGTAACCATCCCCACAAGAGGAGAAAACATACTTGATCTCATCATCATGAACATGGGATCAAAATGTTCAACACCGAAAGTATACCCCTCACTGGTGAGATCAGATCATAAACTAATCTCGCTGGAGGTCCTCATCCGCCCCCCACCTGAAACAAAAGATCACAGTGAAAAACTTCTCAAAAGCCGATTTCACACTTCTAAAAACTAGTGTGGTCTCCTTTAAGGCCCCTGAGCCAGTGGTAAACATTACTCAAACCGCTGAATCACTTACAAATGCCTTCTACCAGCACCTACAGGACTGCATGGATCGGGCAATCCCAAACAAAACTAAGACTCTCTGTACCAAAGGCAAGCATCCAGTCTGGTGGACCCCAGCCATAAACAAGCTCTACAACAAAGGAAGCTACTACAAGATAGAGCAAAATCCTTGAAAGGTAAGACACCTTTGATCATTATAAGTAAAAAACTAAGAGCTCTCATAAAATCATCCAAGGCAAATTTTGAGAGAAAAATCGCCAAGGAATCTAAAGACAATCATAAGGCCTTCTTTAGCTATGTTAGAAACCTAGGAGGAAACTCCCAGATATGCTCAGAATTAGTTCAAAATGATGTGAAAATTACTGAACCTACACACATTGCTAACATACTGGCTGACAGGTTCAGTGCAAACTCCCCTCCCAAAAGGAGAGATCTATTCCAGAGGATTGTAGCCCCCAAACATCTCCAACGCCCAGGTGAGAACTGCCTCACTAAGGCAAAAACACAGCATCCATGGGACCGGATGGTGTCCCGGCTGTGTGCTTCATGAACTCAACGAGGAATTAAACCCACAGTTAGGACAGCTGTTTAATCTTAGCCTCACCTCAGGATGCACTCAAGGAGTGGCACACGGCGACTGTGGTCCCACTTCATAAGGGTGCCTCCACAGACCCTGGAAATTACCGCCCCATTAGCTTGACAAGCCTTATCTGCAAAGCCATGGAGAGGATCATAATGGAACTCATAAATAAAGACATAGGGAACTTGCAGACTTTGGATCCAACCCAGTTTGGCTTTGTCAAAGGCAGATCCTGCCTCTTAAACTTGGTTGACTTTTTCGAGACAGTCACCAAGGCCATTGATGAGGGAAAGGCAGTCCATACAGCCTACCTCGACCTGGCAAAGGCCTTCGACACAATACCCCACTCAGGTATCATTGAAAAACTCATCAGCTTGAATGTAAACCCATACATCACAAGATGGGTTGCAAACTGGCTAAGTGACAGAACCCACAGGGTCTCAAAGCCTGTCACAAGTGGTGTCCCACAGGGCTCAGTCCTGGGTCCACTCTTGTTCGGCATCTACTTTTCTGAAGTACAAGCAAACACAGGAGGGTTATGGCTGACAAAGTTTGCAGATGACTGCCAGTCGAAAACACATCTGACACAGATATCCTCCAGAAGGGCCTCACAGAAACGGATAACTGGTGCCAGAGCCATGGCCTGAAGTTAAATGCCAAAAAATGCATAGTCATACCCTTTGGGAAAAACAAGGTTACCCCTAGCTACCATATAGGTGGCAATCCACTGAGCACAGAAAAAGTCATCAGGGATCTGGGGACCCAAGTTGACAGTAGCCTTTCGTTTGACACTCATGTTGCTAAAGTAGTTAGGAAAACCTTCTATATCCACCTGATCATGAAGGGATTCACATCTAGATCAAGGGAGGTCATCGTCCCTTGTACTCATCACTCATAAGACCTATGATTGAGTACAATGCCTTCGAATGTATCTGACCAGACACCTGCTACAGCTTGAAAGGCCCCAAAAGTTCCTCACCAAAAGGATAAAGGGTCTCAAAAATATGTCTTATGCTGCCCGACTGAAAGAACTCCAGCTCTGTTCAGTCTCATACCGCTTGCTCAGAGGTGACCTGTGCCTGACATATAAGGCCATGTCAAACCCAGATTTGATGAATATGCTTCACCTCAAAAATCTAGATCCCTCAGAACCACAAGGGCGGAGACTTAAACCTTGACACGGTTATAAATAGAGCGTGCTGGAGGGACAGATTCATCACCCAGAGACTCCCTATGCTGTGGAACAAAATCCCGGTACATGTGAGGCAGAGCACCTCGCTGGCCTTGTTCAAGAGGAATCTTGACCAATGGATGGGAGATCGCAGATATACCCCAGGGATTACTTCAGTGTCACTGCTTGACAGAGGCACAGAAAAATGATAGGCATAGTTTTTATTCAAACTAAAGGGGTGGCGAAAGCCACATAACTATGGGCTAGGCTTATAAATGCCCTTGGGCAGATAGCCTAGTATGAACCTATGAACCTATGAACCTATATAATTTCATAACATTTTGAAACTATTTACAGTGGTGTCTACACAGTCTAAAATGATGTGAACATTGTATTAATTATGTATCACATTATTGAATAAAGAAATCAGTCTTAATTCCATGCCCCTGACTAAAATAAATATGCTCAGCCATATTAAAACTTACTGCTGTGGTTTAAATTCACCGCATCTGGGTTAGCGTAGCAGGAATTTGCTGGTTGTGTCACGTTTAGGTTATGTGGAGCCCTGGGCATTTGCTTAGACTAGCACCCCCCTCAATCCAAATTTGAGAGTAAAATAAAAAAAAAATCTCTCTCAGCTGTCTGCTGTAACTGCATCAAACCCAATTGCTACAATTACTGACTTGCTGAACTCCTATCTGCAGTCATGACTGTAGTATCAACGTTCTTTAAAAAGTCCCTTATCCTTTTGCTTCTTAAACGAATGTTAGTGCAGTGCTCACACTCATTTGAGAGCTGCCATCATGTCCGCTGACAGCTTGCACCTGGGGTAGCAGCCCCCTTCACACCTCCTTAGCTATAACTCTGTATGGTGGCGGTACAGATGGACAACCTCACACAGACTGAAGATGAACAGTAGGAAGTACCGGAAGTTTCTTTTGGATATCCCCTGCGACCCACCTACACATTCAGTATGTGGATGAAGCATAATATGGTGGATGGATTTCCATACTTTTGCATTGGCTATAAACAGAAGAGAGTTTTGGCAACTTCTGGTTTGGCAGTATCAGAGTAGGCAGCAGCTAGTTGAGCTCTGGACTACGTTACCGATAAAATGAGTGGAAAAATGACCGTAATTGACAAAGAAACCTATGTGAGCTCAGCAGTGATGTCATATGACTACAGGCAAAGGTCGAAAAAGAAAAACTTGAAAGGATGACAGAATATTTAGCAAGACTTTTAGAATATGAAACTTGGTCTAAGGAAGTATGGAGGAGATGATACCAACCTACACTGGTATCCACCCAGTGACAAGAGTATTTGTCACTCGAAAGAACAGTGGTTCCCGCTAGAAATGATTGTCGTCTACAAGACAGAGGCGCACTCCTGTAGCCAGTGGTGTAGTTTTGTGCATTTTCAGAAGTTTTCTTCACTGGCAGTCTTCGATTTGTGAATGAGAACGGCGTGTCCAACATCTGTATGTCGGGATAAACCACAAGCAGCAAACGGCAAGGATTTTACAAGAATGGTTGTTTTATTTTGTGCATAACATCTTGATTTTTGTCAAGACCCGGACTTCAGAGAGAGAGAGAGAGAAGCCATGCACTATTCAGTCACGGGCAGCTCTGTCCAGATTAATCTGCAGCGATAACCTTCTAGGGGAAAGAAACAGCTTTATTTTACAAAACTGGACACCCACCACCACACTGGTCACAGAAGTGGTGATTTTATCTGGCTGATTGAATTTCCTAGGCACATTTGTCGGACTTGTACAAATTAGCCTGGACTCCGGACTCCAGAGATGCCATTTTCCCCTTGATCTTATTTTAATGCTAGTTATTTGTCAGCTTGTGATGACACTGCTGCGGCACCTTTGGGGCTTTTTACCAGGCTATTAATTCAGTATCTGTACAGAAACACCTCATCTCTGAAAATGGTAGAAAATACTAGCTACCATACAAGTCTTGAAGAGTTTGAATTGATGCAGCTGTAAATTCTTTACTTTGCTATTGGCCAGTTGTTTTCTGCATTTTGTATTAAATGGTGTATATTGTATTTAACATTTTAGTCACGGCTATGCGGCCTTGAGCAACTACTTATATTGAGTATTTATCTCAGTATTTAAAGATTAGGAATACCACATGGGAACAAATTGTGTATTGCAAATACATATCTTTTGATAGTTTTTACAGATTTGTGTGTTCTGTTCAGGGTGCATTCTTTAAAACCTTGTTGTTTCAACATCTAGACATTGGCCTATACATTTTCTAGGGTTTGCTGATATTGTAGGAAGTCGTTTTTATTTGATTTCCTATTTATTTGTCTGCCTTATACTGTTTTTGGGTGCACCATGCCTTACACACTACCAACCCATCTCTATCCTATGACAATCATTACTCTGCTTGTTCTTACCAACCTAACCTCTTACCAACTCAACGCAGAAACCACACCCTTCCCCCCTGGCAGACGGACTCCACAATTAACCACACCAAACTAAATAGCATCCCTATAGAGCAATATATCCTCACCCCCACCCAACACCTTACTTACCCACACTACAAACTAACATTCAAAATAAACCCTCATAGCGCTCAAAGACTAAACAAAATATTACACAAATTTAACAAACACTACTCACACTTACTCAAAACACTCACTAGTTACAGTGACATACACCCCAACCCAGGACCTACATCACCTATCAACCCCACCCCAGACCAGCTAAATGCCCTTTACAATAGACTTAGAACATCTACCTGCTTCTTAAACATCCATGTAAGAAGCATATTCACTAAAACACATGACCTTCATGCTTTGCTTACCATATATAATCCTGAAGTCACAATATTAACAGAAACATGGCTTAAACCAGAACACCACAATGATGAAATTACTGCCTCAGGCTACAATATGATTAGAAAAGATTGACTAGGAAAAAAGGGACTGGGTGTAGCAATCCTCTTCCAAAAATCAACTCACCATAGTGCAACTAGACTACAATAACCCAGAAATCAAAGATGTAGAACTAATCCTTGGCAAACTAGAAATAAATCCCAGTAAGCACATAATTATTGCAGGTGGCTATATTCCACCAGGCATTAATACAACTGTTATGGAACACCTACTTAACTGGCTGTCCAACTCCTTTCCACATGAAACCATACTACTAGGGGACTTCAATATAGACTGGACAAAATGCTCCAGCCACAATCCCTCTGCCTTTCTAATCCTCCACAGGTTTACCCAAACTATAATAACTCCCACAAGAAATGACAAAGCATCCAAAAGCCAGTCAATCTTGGACTGGATCCTAGTATATGACTTCACTCAGGCTTACCTATCCGGCTGTCTCCCAGACAGCCTAAGTGACCATCACCCAACTTACCTAATTAGGTATAAATCGCAATCTATCAACCAACCCATCCTCAGGGAAGTTTGCAACAGAAAAAAGTTTATAGCCACTAACTTCATCCAAGAGCTACAAAGTGTCAACTGGGCCCCTCTTAAACAACTAGCCCTAGACAAAGCTGTTGAACATTTGAACTCAACCTTCCTAAACATCCTAAACCATCATGCACCTTCCTGAACAATTAGAATAAAAACTAACTATGTCGCATGGTTCATCAAAGACACCAAAACTAAAATGAAAGAAAGAGACAAAGCTTGGACACAGTATCAGAGAAATAAAACCTTATATTTAGAACTCCAAAGCAAATCAAACTAGACAAAGCCAATTGCTACAAAAACATGCAGGAAAAACATGCTCATAACCCCAGAAATTTTGGGCCACATTAAATAGCATACTCAGCCCAGGAAAAACCACCATCCCATCCCCTGTGCAACCTAGCAATCTTGAAGACATTCCAGCACAATTCAACAAATTCTTTACCAAAACTGTCCAAACCCTGGCCAATGCACAGTACAGTACAGTACCAGTAGTCTCACACCAACAAATACCCCCAACCTTCTCAAACACTCAATTCAACATCCCCACTTTCAACCTCCACCAGTGTCCACTAGGGTAATTTCTAAGCTCCTCAAAAAACTAAAACCAACCACACTAGCAGCCGATAAGCTCCCAGCAGACTTCCTTCAGATATCAGCTGATGCCATAGCCTACCCAATCTCTATTCTCATAAATAGATCACTGCTGGAAAACAAAGTACCCACCTCCTGGAAAGCCTCACACATCATTCCACTACACAAAGGGGGAAACTCCTTAGAGCTGACCAGTTATCATTCAATTGCAATCCAATCACCTCTGTCCAAAATATTAGAAAGAGTGGTTCACACTCAACTAATGCAACATCTCAAAGATAACCTTCTCTCTGTTTCACAACATGGCTTTAGACCATCTCACAGCACCACCACAGCCCTACTATCATTCACGGATATAGTTAACCACCACAGAAACAATGGTCTGTTTGTATCCTCCATATTCTTAGATTTATCAAAAGCCTTTGATATGGTTAACCACAGCATTCTTCTCAATTCTCTGTCTAACATAAACATAAGCCCCTCCTCTATTGCTTGGTTTAACAGCTACTTACCTGGCCGTCAACAAACGGTTCTCTGGAAAGACCAACTATCCCCCCTATTGCCAGTTACCATAGGAGTCCCTCAAGGGTCTATTCTCGGTCCCTTACTGTTCTCCTTATATACTAAAACAGAAAAAAGCACCACTGAGATAAAGGGAAGCTGTCGAACATCCAAGTATCACAAACAAAAAAAACAGCTTCACAGCTCCAGGTATAAGAAATATAAAACGGTTTTGATATAAATATTCAAGTTTTACACAACAAAGCTTTCGGATAAAAACACTGATGAAGGAGTTTTATCCGAAAAGCTTTGTTGTGTAAAACTTGAATATTTATATTAAAACCATTTTATATTTCTTATACCTGGTGCTGTGAAGCTCCTTATATATTAACTACACCACTTTATCCTCGCCCTCTGTGTCAGTAGTACAATATGCAGATGACACTACCCTTATTTGTGCCAACTCCACACTACATGAACTTCAATCCTTAACCCAGAACTACTTCACCCTCACAGAAACATATTTCATCAATATCAGACTTCTTCTCAA
The DNA here is from genome assembly GCF_019279795.1 of Protopterus annectens. Classification (NCBI taxonomy): domain Eukaryota; kingdom Metazoa; phylum Chordata; order Ceratodontiformes; family Protopteridae; genus Protopterus; species Protopterus annectens. Next base: position 1,716,941,123 of record NC_056744.1, read on the forward strand.
TCCCAAACAAAACAAACATTATATTTGGCGCAGGAAAACCATCACCCCTAAGTGATAACTTCTCCATCATATCCAAAGACGGTACTCAAATCAGCCCTACCACACACACAAAACTGCTAGGTGTTGAAATCGACAACAATCTTAAATTCGACATCCACATTGCACAAACCATCAAGAAAGTTAACAAAAAACTTGACTCCTTTTATAACTTTATATGAATAAACACTTTATGACTAATAACACCAAAGCAACTATTGCAAGGATCCATTTCATATCCATCCTCTTATATGCCTGTCCCATCTTAACTAATCTCTGGCATACCAACCTAAATAAAATGGAATCTTGTTACAACAAAATCGCTAAATTTGCTACCAAATCCCCTTATAGGTCCCATCACTGTCTGTCACTTAAGCAAGTCAACTGGTTGGAGCTACCTCATATGCTACTACTCAACCAACTATCTACTGCTCACAAACTCTACTACTTTTCCAACATAACCCCTGCACTACAGGAACTCCTACAGCCACACATCCCCACTAGAACTCTTAGATCCAACAACCAAAACCTCATAAAAGTCGTCAAGCACAGAAATGATGCTGGCAAATCTCTTTTTGCCAGCACCATTGCCAAAAAATGGAGCATCCTATCAAGCCATACAACCTCTACCACCTCCACTACTCAGTTTAAAAAACTCCTGAAAAACCATTTTCAGAATATTTGGCTATGCTCATGTCATTCACCAGGCTAACCCTTAAAAGGTAACTCCTCTGTACCCCAACTACTCTGACAGTCTGTTTCATAAATATGAAATTCTGCCTCTTTTTAGGTCTTTTGAGTAGTTGTCTTTTGATGCTCTATACCTCAATGTTTGACTTTTGTATGAACTGTTAATTTAATGTATTCCATACTATATGTATCATCTCCTTGTGTGTATGCAATGAAAGCTCTCATAACATAAAATAAATGTTCCATGTAATTGCCTGTTATTCTATGTATGTGTTATTTGGAGCTTATCTCCCCGGGCCTCCGCTGACAATGGACCTGTGCCCAGTCGGACATTCCTGGTTAACAAATGTAAAATAAATAAAATAAAAATAAATTAGTGTAAAAAAACAGCAGGAAAGATGTTGTGAGCTAGCAGAATGAAGAACAGGAACAATAATATTATAGGGAAAAATATTGACCAGATGTACACAAAAATATTTAAGGTAAACAGCACACTAGCTGACCCCATGGTTTACAACAATAAAGAAATGCTAGAAATAGAAAAAACATTAACTAGACAATCTGATTATATTAATAGAATAAAAATGTCTGACAGAGAAATCAAGGCAATAATGACTGAACATGAGTTGAAATTGTAAGAAAATTCAGCTAAAACTAACAAAGTTGGAAGGAGCTAGGAGAGATTTTCTAACTTTCACAGTAGCCCCACAGATGACAGAAACAGGAGTTGTTGCTTACAGAAATGAATAGGCCTCCCTTTACAACAATAACGAGTGACAGAGCACACAGACTAACTATTCAGTCCAGTTCAGAATACAGCCTAGAGCCAGTTTGTTAGTAGAGATTTTAGCCAAACTCTCACATAAAGGAATTATGTTAAAGTTTGGTAATGCAAGAGTTTTTGTGGACAATAAGTTTCCATCTCAAACCTATGCCAGGAAGAAAACCTTTGTTTCCTCAACAAAACTGCAAAGAAATTCGGTTGTAGTTTTTGTTTGCTTGTATCCAGCTTCATTGGCGATTATGCCTGTCAACTGTACAGATTTTTGCAGAATGTCCAGATTTTTGCCTCGCATTTTAGGTCCATTTTTCATAAATTTTTGGTTTTCTGGCAAAGTAGTGGAAATCATAAAAGATTAAGTTAGAAAATAAGACATTTGAGTTTGACTTCATACCCTTCAGCAAATTCATGCTAATGCAAAACTTGTTATTCTATCAACAGAAGATATGTTAATGTGTTTGAACTAGTTGGGGGCTCTAGGGTAAAAGGGTTATAAGTTGTATGCAAATGATCCAGAAAATATTTTGCTAGACAATCAGCTGCAAGTAAAATCTGTAAGAAAAATATATGAACGTAAGACAAATTAAGGATGAGAGAGAGATGGAAAACTACTCATGTACCAATACACTTGCCCAGTGCTTTCAGGGATTCATTAATTCCAATGCCCTGGACCAGCTCGTTCTTACCCCCACTACATCAATAGTCAACTACTCCCTGGTTAGATCCGACCACAAACTAATCACCTTGGAAATCCACCCCCCCCCCCCCAAAGGTAACCACCATGAAAAACTTCTCCAAAGCTAACTTTGGGCTCCTAAAATGGAGGTGGCTTACTTCACGGCACCTATGCAAATGGAGAATAGTTGCATGACCACCATATCATACACCAATGCACTGTACGAACATGTACACAAATGCATGGATCTCGCCATACCCAATAGAACCAAGATGCTCTCCTAAAAAAAAAATAGGAAGCCAATCTGGCGGTCCCCTACCATAAACAAACTCTACAACAGAAGGAAGAAACTGATGCAGAATAAGGTGAATTTCCAAGACTGGAAAACTCCCTTATCAGCCTCAACAAAAGGTTGCGATCCCTCATCAAATCCTCTAAAGCTACCTATGAAAACAGAATTGCAGCAGATAGTAAAGACAACCGCAAGGCCTTCTATAGTTATGTAAAGAATCTCCATGGCAATACCCAGATGCACAATGGTACCTCCTATACCGAGCCAACAGATATTGCCAATATACTGGCCGACAGATTCAGTGCTAACTTTACCCCTCCCCCCCAAAGGACCAATCACAGTACCAGTAGATTGCCAGGCACCCAGGATTACTGCTGCACAGGTAAAAACAGCACTGTCCAAGGCCAGGAATACAGCTTCTATGGGACCCGACAGTATCCCTGGCTATGTTCTACATGAACTACAGAGTGAACTGGCACCACACCTATGTACCCTGTTCAATCACAGCCTCACCTCACCCTACCAAATGGTGCACTGCTACAGTCATCCCTCTCCACAAAGGAGGAGCGACTACAGACCCTGGGAACTATTGACCCATTAGCCTAATGAGTCTGATATGCAGAGCTATGGAACACATCATCATGGACCTAATAAACCAGGATATAGGGTATCTCCAAACTCTGGATCCTACACAGTTTGGTTTTGTGAAGGGTAGATCATGCATGTTCTACCTGGTCGACTTCTTTGAGTCAGTCACCAGAGCTGTGTATGAAGGCAAGGTGGTTCATACAGCCTACCTTGATCTGGCCTTTGAAACCATTCCCCTCTCAGGAATCCTAGAAAAACTCATTAAGCTAGGCATCGACCCCTATATTACTAGGTGGGTTGCAAACTGGCTCATAGATGGAACCCACAGTGTGAAAGTAGCTGACTCCAAGTCAGACTACCAACCAGTCACAAGTGGAGTCCCACAGGGTTTGGTCCTGGGTCCTCTCCTGTTTGGTATCTACTTCTCAGAAGTCCAGGCCAACACAAAGGGACTCTGGCTGACAAAGTTCACAGACAAATGCAAATTGGGAGCTATTAACTCCCCAAGTGATGCTGACATCCTAAAGAAAGGCTTCAATGAGACCACCGACTGGTGTCAGAACCATGGTCTTTAGCTCAATGCCATAAAATGTGTCATCATCCCCCTTGGGAAAAACCCGGTTTCATTGGATTACCACATTGATGGTAGTCCACTAAACACAGAAGGTATTATAAGAGATCTGGGAACACAGGTTGACAGCAACATCTATTTTGATCACCACATTGCCAGTGTGTGGCACATCTCATTACCAAGGGTTTTGCATCCAGGAAGAAAGAGGTCATTGTCTCTCTACTCTTCCCTCATTAGGCCAATCATCGAGTACAATGCCCCATTTGGCATGTACCTCACTAGACACCTGCAACAACTGGAGAGGTTGCAAAAGTACCTCACAAAGAGGATCCTAGGCCTTAAACACTTGTCCTATATGAACAGACTAAAAAAACTCCAACTATTCTCTGTCTCATATCGCCTTCTTAGAGGCACTCTCTGCTTGACTTACAAAGTCATGTCTGACCCAGCTCTGTTAGAAGTGCTACATCTAAAGAAATCCCAATCCCTCTGCACCACACGCTCCAGAGACCTTAACCTCATTACCGCAATCAAAAGAACATACTGGAGGGACAGGTTCATAACCCAGAGACTGCCCATGCTATGGAATAGACTTCCCATACATGACAAACAGAGCACCTCACTGGTCCTCTTTACTCTTTCACTCCAGTGGATCTACTCGACAGATGCACTAGGAACTAAGATCAGGTGGCAAGATGCCAGGGTAATCCTATGGGCTAGGCTTGTAAAGGCTCCAGGGCCATTAGCCTAGTACACACCTATGAACTTATGAACCTGTGTTAGTTTGATCATTTCTGTGCACTAGGTGAGAAGATGAGAATGAAACTTGTTAGAATAAGCTACTTCAAAAGACGAGTAAGCTTAATATACTAGTCTGGAATGTGAAAGGTTTAGTAGATGGAAAAAAAGACATTATAATGACTTGTCTTACAAAACGTAGAGTGTAGGTGGTGGTGATACAAGAAGCCATTTGTATATATCTGAACATGAAGTTGTAGTAAAATAGAAATGTGAGCTACTGCACAGATACAGAGAATTAAGGAATTAAATGAAAAGGGCTGGGGTATTGTTTGAGAAAAAAATGTACTTGCTGATAAAAGTAAGAAAAACATGTACATTTGAAAAATACGTATTTGCCAAGGTGTAGGCAGGACATTAGAATTACATAATGCTCCATGTATTTACCCTGAAATCTATGACTATGGATGTTAAAAATAACCTAGGGGAAATGATGGCCTTCCAGAATGGAAATTTGCTAGTTGAAGGGGATTGAAATATAGATTACTATGTGTAGCATTCTTGGGGGGGGGGGGTCATCCAAGGGAGAGGAATGTACAAAGAGGAGGTAAATATTTTGCAAAATATATTTGCATGTTTTGTCTTCAGGCTATGCTAGCAGTTTTAGAAAACTGACCTTTGCCTACTTCAATGTATGATAGTGATAATGGGGAAGATTTTATAGACTTTCTATATCCGAGGTACAGAGCAACATGTTGAAGCCTTTGAAACCCACCTGGTAACATTGTTAGATCATACCCCAGTACTTACCAAGATAAGATCTAGTACAGGAAGTGTTTTATAGACATTTGCAATGCCCAAAATATTAAAAAAAAAAAAAAAAAAAAAACTTTGTGAGTTGGCTAAATATGCGAATGTCAGAGGTCTTGGGAGGGTCCAAGTAGAAGTAAGTGAACTAGTAATCAGATGGCACAATTGTAAACTGAAACTGTAGATCTTTGTAGAAATGGAAACAAAAAAAATGTCTAGTATAAATCATAACAAATATCATCAAATGTAGAAAAAAATGAAGGAACTGCAAAATAAGAAAATACGTATGGGGGTTTGAAAGGCAACGGTAGGATGCCAAGAACTCGATGGTGTGAAACAGCTCATGCAAAGGTTCATGCAATAAAACGCGCAAAGTATGAAAAAAATAGGAGCTCAAGTTGTGGGCAACCACCCCTGACAAAATAATGGAAGCTACTAGCCTGTTATGAGTTATTACTTGGTAAGGACCCTATAGCAGAAGCAAGATCCCAAGGAATGGAGTTGGATTAAGTTTACAAATATTAAGTGATGAGGATAGTAAAGCTAACATATCTCTGTAAAAATTAAGGTAGTGATGATAAACCAAAGAAGGGAAAGGTCCTCTGTGACAGGTACAATCCCAGAACAGGAGTGAATGACAAATTTCTAAAATATGGGAAAGTGGTGGATGGAGAGATCCTGCTACTTTCATGGTCAAAGGCAGTCATGGTAATTATATTGAAAAAAGTTAAGGACCCAATGAACCTCAGTTCGTATAGATCTATTTCACTTTTAAACCATGACTACAAAGTTTTTATGTCTATTTTAGCTAAAAGATCATCAAAGGTAACACTCAAACTAATAGATATTGATAAGTTTGGGTTCACTGGGGGCAGGAAAACACTTAATATTAAAACTCTAATGTTCTAAAGTGATGCTGAGACAAAGAATGAAATATTAATTATCATAGGACTAGACACCGAAAAAAAACTTTCCCCAGGGTAAACTTGGAATTTTTAAAGTAAAAATGGAAGCATTTACTTTCCCAAAACCTGTGTAGTTTTGTTGTCTAGAATATGTAGGAATGCAGAAGCAAGCAATATATTTGAAGGAAAGATTGTGTGGAAAATCAAACTAACAAGAAGAATGACACCGGTGGTATCCATTCACCCTTTATTTGCTCTACAATTTTGCCTTTGTTGGTGGAAATCAGACAATTTAAAGTAACAACTGCAAGTAAAATCCAGCCAAGATAGCGTTTTCATTGTGCGATATGTTAAACTTCCTATAATGGAGGCCCATGGGACATATGCACATGTGCCCTTAAGGACATCATGTGTTTTAGCTAAATAGCATCTGAATGTCAAGGCCAATAACCCCAAACCCCACTAGCTGAGGACACACGTTTTGGCCTTTTTATTCACCTTCTCATCACAGTATAAGTAGATCATTTTGGCTATACTTTAGAAGCACAGGGTCTTTAAACCAAGTTGATACTCATGAATATTAAGATGCCTGCAAAATATCCCAAATAACATCTAAACCAAAGGATAAGAGGTCACACAGACAAACCATTCAGTAAACACTGCAAGAAAACCCCAGCCAAGCTAGAGTTTTCACTATGCGATACATTATACCTCTTGTAATGAGGCCAATAGGATGTATGCAAATGACCCCTAAAGGACTTTGTGTTTCAGCTAAATGGCTTCTGAATGGTCATGACTTTTTGCTTTGTAAGTCTTTATGCATACATTCAGTCTTAAAGGATGTAATTGAAAAGACTGCCCAGATAAAGTAATGCTGTTTTGCGGCTGACATTCTATGTAACAAAACCAGCACATGATTTACGAATGTTATTCAAAACAGAAAAAAAAATAGTCAGCTGTCTGGATGCAGAATTAATGGAACAGAGGCAATAGTTCTAAATTATACCCAAATAGGAGATCTGTTTCAGGAATTTTAATCTGGTTGATGAAAATCATCAAACCGGCAGGAAAGAGATATTGGGAGGTGGGTTATTACTTCCAAGATAATAAGCAATAGCAATGATAATAAGGCAATGGAAAAGGTTAACAATAGACCTAGGCAGGAAAATACAAACAATAAAAATGTTTTGTTCACATTAAAACTGTATGTAGGGCAATCGTACTATTCTTCAACTTACGAGATACGGATTCAAATTTTTAAAAAGGAATCGAAAAGAATTTATCTGGACATAGGAGATATGGATACATTTTTTAAAAAAGAACTGAAAAGAATTTATCTGGAACAATAAAAAGCAGAGACTGTAGTGGAATAGGATGGCTCTCTCAATCAACCTGGGGGTTGGGAATACCTAATTTGAAGGAATCATTTTGAACGACCCAGCTAAGAACAATTCATCTAACGCAGACTCAAAAAATACTTCCCAAAATGGAAACGTGCTACTAGCCAATGAAGAAGTAGAAGAGAGCAACGAGTGTGTCGCTGGAATATGCTCGATAGAAATAATACGGGTTATTCTGCACAAACGCTGTCTTTGTCAAGTTAGGGGACAGATATTTAACCAAAACTGGATCAGGGAGTGGCAGTATGGGTCAGTTCCAATTGGTTATACTTTACCTAGGAGTGTAAATAATATAGCAAAAATCTGAAATAGGAGAAAAAAAAATCAGAAGTGTAAGATTTGGGGATCAAATAATTCTAAATATGAAATGCAGAAAATTAAGTAGCAGTAAATTACTACGATACAGTAATCAATAGTAAACTCATAAGAAAACCTTTAAAACATGTCTTTGTAAACAGCATTCCTAAGACAAAAAAAAATAAGGTAATAAAAATCTCAAACATTTAGAGATACTTTGCATGTACTGTAGATGAAATATGAACCATATGCGATAGTGTAGCATTCTGTACATGGATGGCTGAAAACGTACACTTGTACTACAATGGTTGTGGTGGGGTTGGTGGCAGGCAGGATGCATTCTGGCAATAGAAGGGTTAACGTTGTGTGAAAGAGCCTTGACATGACATTTTACAATAGACTATTATTTGAGCATTTCCAAGTGGTTACTTAGAGAGGTAGCCCATGACAGTAAATATAACTCACTAGCTTACGAAGGGAGGGAGGGATGGTAGTTGGACCAAATAAAAGTAAAGAGCATCCATTTCTTTACAAAAAGGTTGAAATTCTTTTTCAGGTCCCAGTAAGGGAAACAGGAACGTGTGTTTCTCAAGAACTGGAAATTGGCAGGCAGTGTTAAAGAAATACGCCAGCCTTGCCTATTATTAAAACTCAAACACGAGTTTTCTTTTATCCCTATAAATTCATGCCAGGCATGTGTAGTTGCTGGAATGCAGGAAAATGATTTTAAATTCTACATTTCTCCTCTTTGCTAGCATAGGGCAGGAAAGTCCATCCCCCAATCTAGTCTGTCACATCTTTTTTGGTGGAATTTGTCTCCTCCCTTATGATGTACCTTCGACACAGTCAAATCAGTAGTCCCTTCTGCTTAGGTACAGCCAACAATGTGAACGTCAGCTGAAATTAAGCTTGCTAAAGTAACAGCTGTTATAAAAAAACAGTGGACAAGTATTTGTTGAAGTCTTCTTTTACAAAGTGTTTCCATCAGGAATCAAAACAATATCGGAGCAACTTTTTTGCAGTGAAACTGCAGTTGAAATATTTGCAAATAGCCGTCTTTGGTAAGTTTTACAATCAATGTCTGCAGTTGCCTATAAAATGTGTTAGTAAATGTTGTTATTTTAGTTTTACTGATGATCCTTGGCCTTTTTCAAGTGGCAGATCTAAGATATGCACGCAAGCTATCACTTAGTACTGAAACTTTTCCTGTGCCCTGCATTATTTATTTTCTCCGCTGTTGAAAACTAGATCAGGAATCGTTACAGTGCTAAGTGATAGTATGTTACGCATACAGCTATTTTCAGCCTTCAAGCTGTTGTTCTAAATGTATTTCTTTATTGCCAGCACAGTCAGGCAGCAATTCACTGAACACATGACACAATCAGCTTCTTTACTACTTATTGTGTGGTGTGGCTTTCACCCAACACACCGCCAAAACCAAATAAATCACAAACTGGAATTGTCCAGTGCACATTGGTAGTTCGGCATTCAATATGAGACATCCCTGTGCACTTCCTGGGTTTCCTACCTGTTTTCATAGGCAGAAATGCACATAAATGTATATTAAAGTTGTATGTAGAGTTGCAGCACTTCCTACCTTGAGATTCCAAAGCCAGGCATTTATGGTTGTACACACATCACACATAGGATTGATGTCAAGGGAAAAGGAGAACACCGCTACAAATTAATGAATAAACTGTAATTAGTTACAGAGGTTGGCAAAGACGTCTGAGCAGACTGAGTTAATAGAATAGGTATTATTTCAATGCTACAGCAGTCCTTGTAATGAATGTTCCATTTCAAAAAAGGTAAACCACTTTACATGCATTACAACTGAACAATTGCACCGTGCAAAATTGTAGATTGTCTGATATGTGATTCGTACAGAAACGTGGCTTGCAGTACTCCTTGAAGAAATACATAGGTATACTGAATACATACTGCATGCATATCTTTTTCAGTCACCGGTCTGTGAAAAAGTAAGAAGCTCGGACATTACAACTATTAAATTCTACTGTACAGTACATTTTTAAGAGCACAGATGTGCATTTCAGACTCTTGCCAGAATAAAAAACATCAAATGCCTATCAGTTTAGATTCATAGCATTTTGAGAATTACTGTTGGCAACTGGGGCACATGCACTTGTCAAGTAGATAGACACCTTCCAGGACCCAGTTTTTATATCTTTATAATAGTTACACAACACAAGTTCCCATTTTGTGCTCAGTATTTTCATGACTTCACAAAGAACTAACTTTGTGATTTTTTTTTTTTCAATAAGTAAAAAAAATATGCTGGTTCCAACTGCTTTATCTAGTTCAACGGTCTGCTTAAGAATATACAAATTGGCAGTAATATTCTTAATATTGTGCATTAGCTCAGGTGATGACAAAGTTCACCATTCTCATTTTATTGTACCATGGTAGAATCCAGATGTTCATAAACAAAAATTGCAAATATATCACCGCCATTATTTTACACTTGCTAAACAGCACTTTTACTGTTTGAGTATAAAATAAGAACAAAAAAAATTTAAATAAAAACTGTGTGTATCTTTGTGTGTGAGAGAGTTTGTTTGTATGAGATTGAGACATCGCTCAAGACCTCTTACACTCACTAAGCATCCCTTTCGCTGTTTAGCGAGTATTAAAAACAAATAAATGAAATAAAATAGTGTGTGTATGTGTGATTAAGACAGTGTGTCTGTGGTGTGTGGTGTCTGTGGTGTGTGGTGTCTGTGGTGTGTGGTGTCTGTGGTGTGTAGTGTCTGTGTGCGTGCGGTGTCTGTGTGCATGTGTGTGTATGAGTGAGAGTGAGAGAGAGCGATCCCTGGCACCAGCCTTGTCTATAACTCTCAACATATCAGCACAACAAATCTGGACAGAGCCACAAAGTGAGGGGCAAAGGACCAAAACTGGGACAGATTTTAAATATTGCTCTTATAAACTTTGAAAGTTGCTACAGAAACAATTATTTTCTGTCTTACCTATAAGTGCAGGATCTACCTACAAGGTAACACCACACAAGCTATGGCTGAACTGGGGGGTCTACCAGTTTTGTGAAATAGTGTTTCGCTATAATTTACCAAATCATGCGATGACTAGAATGATGGGAAAATACAGAAAATGTAATGCCACAAGACATCTGTGCCTGAAAAAGTAGTTATCCAAACTTAAGTACCAGTAATATTTTGTGGTGGACATAGTAAGGGGAAAATAACATGACATTAATTATACAAAAATAATCAAGCTTTCTCTTCAACTTCCAGACAAAACAAAAGGAAGAAATCTTCCTACTGCAGACTGAGGGGTACAGATAAAGTTCCTTCCTTTTTATTGCAAGCTGTCAATTGCACTTGATTTGCAAAGATCTCTTGGTGCTGTGACAGTTTTAAAACCTCAGCAGTAGTGTGTGGGGAAGGGGGCTATCAATTCATCTTGGACTACAAAAGGGTACTTTGAACAAAGGCTTGCAATTTAGTTACTTTTCTGGCTGTAGCTGTATAACTTCTTACTATAGTGTAAAACAAGCTCTGAGCCACACAAATGAGGGTTATTCAAGAAATAAAAAAGCAGTCCTCTTACAAAAGGTATACAAGAGGACAGTGACTGACACTAATCCCATGCTATGTCAATGGCATGGGAATTCACACCTTTTCCTTATATCTAGCATGACTCATGTAAAGCAGGCGTGAATGGGTTATGGGAAAGAGGACTGAAGAAGAACAAGATCACGTTGATTTGTCAAGCCCCATTGATAGACATGTTGTGGAAAACAGGTTAAAATTCAATACAAAGCACTTGCATCAATTTTAGCTGGTAAAATAAGTGAGGAAGCAAAGAGATTGAAAAACAAATAGATTTTTTTGTTTGTTTCAACAAGAAGCAGTAGAGCTTCCTATGACTAATAGCAGTTCCTATCCTATCGGGGTCCATAAATCACAAGAAGACAGAGTACAACTGGCAGACATGAAATCAGCATGAAGACGGAAAGTCTATAACAATAAATAGTTCTTTTATAGAAGTACTATCACTGTACAAGTAATTCTGGGAGGCAGGCAGGTGAGCTTTGAAATGTTATGTATTATACCTTACTCAGGATGACCTCTGAGTACAGAAGGATAGGTTTATATCCTTGGTGTGTAACTCTGGCAGTGTAGCAATCTGTTCTAAATATAAAGGACAAAATCTGAAATTTTCTCTGTAGGCCACAGAACTTATGTAAGCTTCCAGAAAACAATGGCATAAGGGAGTAACAGCTTTAGTTTAGCAAAAGTTTTCCTAATAAGTTTGTGGTCTATCATGTAGAGCCATCAGCCACTGCAGCTCGCAGATTGGGTATATCATAGGAAATTGTAAATCCAATCCTTTTCAGAGGTACAGCTTTGTAATGCAGGTTGGACAAACAGTCTTGTTTGGGGAGTAACATTTCACATTACAAGATTCAGTGGTAATGTTACTACTATGGAATAGGAACACTAAACCTGTTTAGAAGTTTACAGAGTTCAATATAAAATCCTGAATTCATGGGACTAAAGCTTGTATGCCTTGCAGGAGTTACTCAGACCAGCATTCAGTGGGTATAAGACAATGAAACATCCCAAATGGAGAACACTCACTCCAATACACACAATCACGTACATTACCTGTACACATGTTGACAGATTATGGGAGCACCAATGTAAATGCAGTATATTTTCTAAATGTGGGATGAAACCAGAACCTTCACAAATCCCTGCAAGAATCAAAATGACTAAGTGCAGACTCTGCACAGAAAGCATGTTATGTAGATCTGGGGTGGACTGGAATTCTCCAAAGAATAATCTGAGTCATATAAAGGTGTATCCCCCTCTCCCCGAGAACCAAAGTGAAGCTTCAAACTTTGTGAGGTAGCAATCCTAACTGCTGTGACATTTTATTGTCCAAGGAAACTTGGACCACAGGAAGTACAGACAACACACAGGAAGTACCGCAGTTGACAACCAAAGTGAAGTTCCAGGCTCTGTGAGGCAGCAATGCTAACTGTTGTGACATTGTTCTGTCCCTGTAACTGTGTGTGTGTGTGTGTGTGTGTGTGTGTGTGTGTGTGTGTGTGTGTGTGTGTGTGTGTGTGTGTGTGTGTGTCTCATACCTCTCAACCTCTTAGTGCAAGAAATTTGGACAAACCTGACAAAATGGGGGGAGGTGGCAGATTTTAAATATTGGTCTTATAAACGTAGTTGCTAAAGTAACAGGGTTTGTGTTAACATACATTTTTCTGAAGGATTTGAAGTCTGAAACTCAAATGCATGTCATTATTTAGTGACTTTAATCATTAGATCATCTCAGTAATTTTCCCTCCAAAATCACAAATTTTATAAAGACTAGACCAAAAATATGAGCCAAAAATCTGGACATTCTGTGAAAATCTGGACAGTTGCAAGGTGTGTGTGTGTTGTGTGTGTGTGTGTGTGTGTGTGTGTGTGTGTGTGTGTGTGTTGTGTGAGTGTGTGACATGTATTTGCACAAATTCCTGAAAAGCAATCTTTCACATCACGTCTCAAAACTAAGTACATAGTCTTAACATTTATTCAAGTTTTCTCTCGTTCGATCATCAGTGGACAACAGTAGACGACAGTAGTTAGGAAATGCTTCTACTTGGTGCCATTCATTGCCAATGGTATCATCCAGATATAAACAAGTCAGTATTCCCTTAAGTCCTTGCCAGTGGCATCATCCAGTGTCACCCAGATATAAAAAGGTCAGCATTCCCTTAAGTCATTGCCAGTGGTATCATCCAGATATAAAAAGGTCAGTATTCCCTTATAAAATAAAACGGATGACAGACCCAAAACACTGTAGAAACTTTTAATTAACTCTAGCACATTGGCAAAATGCCTTCAAGGAGTAGAAATCATCAGCAAATATCCAAATATATACATCCACATGATATTCAGCATTGATCAGACCAACCCTTGACTTTAATGTCTCCTTTTAGACATACCTCACTAGACATATCAAATGACTAAAAAGACCCCAGTGGCTTCTAATTAAAAAGATCTTGGAGTTAAAGAACCTGAGATAACAACAGAAATGGACAGGAAGCACTCTTCCTTTATTTAGATTCTCCTAGACTTCCAAGGGGAGATTAATGCATGTCCACTATGCTGTTAGGGACCTTGTTGTCCTGGATCTCTTGTAATCCACAAGTCTACTAGTTTCACAAGTACTAATACCAAGGATCTGAATCTTCACCAGCAGATAAGTAAAATGCAGTAGAAGGAGAGGGTCATCACCCAGTACTGCCTGGACCTCTGAAACAGACTACACCTGCAGGTAAAGCAGTGCAGACTGAGACATTATCGTCCTTCAGATGGGCCTAGATGATTGAATGGGGGCCCACAAATTCACCCCAGGCTTTACAGGCCTTGCCCTCTTAAGAAAAGGGGATACAGCCTAAAGGCCAGGTATTCACAAAGTATAAATGGCCAGAAGGTTCAATTGCCTTGAAATTTCCATGATTGCTTTGATCCCTGTGATACCACATTTTGTTACCTTGCCAGCAAAAAAAAAAAAAAAAAATGTATGTATGTAATGCTTTTAACTGCAGGTTGTCTCTTTTGCTGTCATGGGGTCAAGATCCATCAACGCCTTTGTCTCACTTATTCAGCAGTGTAAAGGCTTTATACCTTTTCCAGAACATGTCTCGAAGAAGGGCTAGTCAAGATAATGTCTACAGCTTTTTATTTAGTTATTTATTGACATTTGATTACTGGGAAAGTCTGACTTGATATGTGTTCAATTTCACCTGAGGCATAGGGAGAAAAGCTTCAAAGTATTACCAAAAATGTAGTGAAAGCAATAATTTTGCAATCTTCAAAATTAATGGGCGGCACAGTGGTGCAGCGGTTAACGTAGTCGCCTCACAGCAAGAGGTTCTCCGGTTCGATTCTCGGCTGGGGTGCCTTCTGTGTGGAGTTTGCATGTTCTCCCTGTGTTTGCATGGGTTTCCTCCGGGTACTCCGGTTTCCTCCCACATTCCAAAGACATGCATCTGGAGCGTTTCTCCCCGGGCCTCCGCTGAAAACAGGCTCTGTGGAACCTAGTCGGACATTCCCGGTCAACAAATGTGAAATAAATAAATAAATAAATAATACAAAGACATCTACAGTTTTTGTCTAATTTGGCATAATTAATTTAATGTGAAAACTTTGGTTAAGAATGTTTACAATTTGTACGACACTGATTTAATATTTAGAAAATTGTAATTGTATTTGCACTATGATTAGTACAATCTGCTTGGGAGCAGGCGCTTGCATAATGGCTAGGGTGAGACTATACTATCCTAAGTAGGAGGAGGTAAGATGGCTCATCTAGGGCCCGTATTTAAGGGGGGTGGTCTTATTTGCACAGTCCTTGGTTAAACCCTTGAAATAGAAGGTGTTCACCATCATGGATGAACTCCACCTCCTCCACCAGACAAAGTCAAATCTCAGAATGAAATAAAGAAAGAAGTTCCCTCCTAGACGTATAAAGGCCTTCAAACATTATACTATCTTGCTTCTTAAGTGCCAGATAAGTTATCCCAAAATGTATCTGCTAGTGTATCGGGCACAATCTTGGCATCCAGAGATGCTGCTGATGTTGGCTGCATTATGCTCCAAGTCTCTCTTAACATTGAGCAGTCACACAGGACCAGCACTTTCTTAATGTAATTTTGGTGTTCCACTTCTTAATGCTCTTGTGACCTCAAGAAAGGGTCCATTAAGCGACCTCAGTAACTGCGTGACCATCCAACTCTGGATGATTACTGTCAAGTCATTCATGCCCACTACTTTTGTCCAGTGCCTTATCACTGGAAAAGATGGACACCTTCAGGTACATCAGCATTTGGAGTCTGTACAGAAGACTCCTTCAGTTTTCTCAGAGTAGAGGCACAGTTTCAGGACAAAGTCTTCTTCTTGGACTTGCATCTTAAGACTTGTCACCAAGGTTCTGGATGTTATAGCTGAAGACTTGTAGGAGAAGGAGCGCCATGTCTTATATGACCTGGATACCTGACTTCTTATGGTCATAATAAGGGATCATCAGTTAAGGACACTGAAGTGGAAAATTCCATGGTTACAATATTTGAGTGTAAGATAAACTGAGAGAAATCCTCCCTGATCCTGTTTCAGTTTTACCATCATCTGTGTAAAAGTGGACAATCCCCAGGTTTTGCTTTCTTTTCCATTGAACAACTTGGTAACCAGGGTAAGAATGCAACAAAAGGCATAGCCTTGACTAGATGTAGTTGAGTGTTGAGTGCCAGTGGCCACATGTGACCATACAGTGACCCTATATTCACTGATGATCTCAAGGTGTCAGAGCTCTCCCGCTATGCCCTGTATTGATTGACAGTCATGGCCATCTTTAAACAGATCTCTCCTCCCAGACATATTGTGGGTGCTGGGGGGCTTCACATAAGAGAAATGGAGAGAAATGGAGCTTCATGCAGTCCTTCTGCCCCATAGGGCTGTGGATGGAAAGCTAGTTTTGGGTCATGTCCTGATTAGTCTGACTACCAATCTTGCATGTAATATCTGTAGAAGGATGGCACCTGGTCTTGTTCATTTTTGCAGAGAAGGAATGATTGTCTGGCTGTAGGCTGTTGACTGATGCATCAGTCAGCAGCCCATATCATGTGAACAATGAATGTCTGGTGCTAGAATCCCTGAGCCAATCATCCAGATTTTTCTTGAAGCTGAAATTCCAAAAACTGTTTGGTTTCGACCTTCCAATGGTAGGACACTCCAAAGATTAATGCATTTACCACTCAAGATAATGTAGTTTTCTTAATCTTCCATTGTTTTCAGGAAGGAAAGGAAAGCACATGAGAGCTATCTTTTCCTTCCTGTGGCAGGAGACATTCCTTTCCACCTCTTGTTCTGATTTTGTGTCTCGTGGTAAAGCTCAGAGAGGGAAGAGCAAATACTCTTTTTAGTCCCCTCAGTGGAAGATAAACATGTAGATTCAAGCTTTTGTGGTGTCCATGACAGGGCAGAAAACTTATAGGTTCTAGACAAGGCTGCTCCTTTATGGTTACAGCAATAACCAGCTCTACCTCATGCATGGCCATTGCTGCAGACCCTTTGTTTTTGTGGAATTAACCATATAGGTCCACGCAAACCATTCTTTGTCACAGAGTTGTTTCCTCAACTGTACTAACCAACACATGAGATTTTATTGTTCAACTTTATTAAAAACAGCAGTAGCCTAAAAAACAAAAACAGTTACATCAGTAGGAAAAAGTAATATCCACAGCTAATGTATACAAAAGGTTGGTTGAATGATACTTTCCACAATTCAGTGAGATAAAAAAGTGAATGATACTTTGCACAATTCAGTGAGATAAAAAAGCAGAGTCCCCAAGTATCGTAGTCCAGGCACTCCAACTCCTAATATTGTTATACTCCTTGCTAAAACTAGGTAATTAGCTTCACTTGCTCATCCTACTTTATTTTTAGAATCCATCTTTCTCATTTCCTTCCGTAAAGGTACTTCAGCTGTGGTAACTCTATTACTGTAGGACGCCTTTTATTTCCAGGATTTTGTAAATATTTTCTTCCCCACAATTAACAGCAGGTTCAACATATTTTCTTGCTGCATATTTGGTTTCACTGCAAGGTCAAAACCTATTAGGAAAAGGGCCATGTAATGGTACCAATCCATAAACAGATGCTCTTGCATTGTAATTAGACTGCCTTCTTTAGTGCTTTTAATGGAGAGCATTCCCAAAAGACAATTTTCCAGTTTCCCAATTCTTCTTGGTCACAACACTGTCAAGCTGTTGTAGTAGTTGAAAATAATCTAGAAAGCCTTCAGGGCATTTAGAAATACTCAGAGACACTGCCAGACAAAAAAAATTGATTACATCTAGAGATCATAGTATATCTGGGGATCAGAAGTATTTTTGACCAGGACTCTGACAAGAGCAGAAGATCCATTTTATTCTCTGAAGCAAGCCTATACTTATAAGTGTGGTGTGACTGAATTGCGACCTGATATATATTTTACCATTGTGCCCTCAGTTTGTCTGCGGTGGTCCTCTGGGTTCTAACCAGCATTGCACCCTATGTGGCCAATCCCCTTTTGAATAGAGACCTGTTTTTGGAGTCTATCATCATTGAGTCAGTACCTGAAACAGGGCCTGATCCTCCTGCAGTCTCCATATACTGTTCTGAAATCTTCCCAAGTCATAAGTTTGTTCACAGTTTTCAACTGATCCTGGTATTTCAGAGAATTAAACTTATGCAATCCTGTCAGTAAACTTCTTTGTTTCAGGGCTCATAATCTACTTGCTTGGAAAGGAAACATAACAGGCAACCATGCTATTGTCTTAGTCTCATGAAACATCCAAAGAAATAAGCATAAGCTTTTTGAGTAGATCACCTGAGTGTTTCGTCTCTGTCAGGATGGCCCCTTAAGTCATAACATTTTGTCAGGCCTACAAATTCAGTGACCATTATCTCTGTCCATATTTAAGGACCAGGGCACCCAACCAGTGGTAGTCGGGATTTTATTCTAGCAGCAGTATTGTTATCATTCAAAATGTGGTAGACCCAGTCCACCTTATTCTTGGTTAACTACCATTCCACAGACAATTTCTGACTAACTTTTTAAGGACCAAAAAGATGCCACCCAGAGGAGGGCTGGGTATTCTTTGTGCAACATTGAGTAGATGAGGCAGTGCAAACTGACTACTTCCCTGCACTCTGTGGGAGGTCCAAGTGGAGACCCTTCCATTTTATATAGTACTCCCTCATTTTAAGTAGGATGGAGTTGCAAGTGGCTTGGGATGCTCCTTGTAGAGTATCTAAAAGTGTCAAGACTAACCAGGTAATATATTGTCTTTCCTCAGAAACAAATACTACCCTGTTGCCAGGTTTAATGATACATAATTAATTAATCTTCACTTAATTAGATCATACCATACTTTAACCTTCTATGAAAGATTGCAACAACTCATTTCTGTACTCCTCTTCCTCAATCAGTGTTTGTTTACTATACTAGCCACTGATGAATGTAACCAAATGTCTGAACAAAATGTCTATTCAACTGTATTGTTTATAGTAACACACTGTGCTACTTATACTATATTTACCTTTTGCTCCTTTCTTGGCCCTGAATCTGTACCTTATTAACTGTTTGACTCTGTATTGTACTTTATTAACATGTGTATTGTATTTACTGTATTTGTTGTACTAATCTTTGTGGAGCTTTTCTCCCTGGGCCTCCACTGAAAACGGGATCCATGCCCAGTCAAACTTTCCCAGTAAAGAAATGTTAAATATATAAATAATCCTAATGATCTCAGTTTTGTCATGATTAACCATATAACTGCTAGATTAGTGTAAGTATCCAGCTTGTTGAACACAGGAGGGATATCATTTTTGGGAGTTACTAAATATAAATATCTCCTAAAATGTAATATTATATTGTAGAGAACGAATGTATCCTATCTGTTAGTTAATATGTATGTCAAAGTCCCTTCTATGGAAATTGTATGTCAAAAGTCTGTCCTTAAACTATGTTTTGTAAAGAATTGTTCTCTTGGAGTTTTTCTCCCAGGGCCTCCACTGAAAATGGACTTGTAATCCAGTTGGCCTCTCCCGGTCAACAAATGTAAAATAAAATAAATAAATAAAAGAGGACATCCCCTGCATGTAGTGAAATCTTCAAGTGATGAGCCCTGACCTGGTAACCTCTGATATCAGACTTTCTAATCCTTATTGCTAAGGGTTCAATACAAAGCAAACTGTTAGAGGGTTAGTGGGCAATCTTACCACGTTCCACTAGTTAATTAAAAACTTGGGGGAAAGTTTACTTTGTAGCTTAACCCTGGGAGTAGATTTTATGTAGTCGAGAGTTTTAAACATTATCAGAAACTCAGGGAAAAAGTCCATTCTTTCTATTGTTACAAACAAAAATTACCAAGAAACCCTATTGAAGGATTTGTAGAAATCCAGGGTACGTGCTGTGAAGTGCCATTAAGATTAACCGGTCCCAAAATTAGAGACATTTAAGCAGATTGTCAAATGTATTTTGCCCAGTAATAAATTCTGTTTGATCCCTATTTACAAGGGATGGTAGTAACTTTGCTATCTTGTTTACCCATATCATATCATCACGAGTAGTTTATAATAGTGATTTAGTACAGATACTAGGTGGTATGAGGCTTGAACTTTACCCGAGTCTAAAATAAGGGATATCAGGTCTTGCTTCCATGAGATCGGGATCTGTTGGTTCTGCATTATGGGCAACATTTACTAATTTTACAAAGTTTAATTTTTTTTTAAATAAGAAATATCCAAGGATATTGCATCTGGACTAGAGGCCTTACCTCTGGATTGTCTAAAGAGGGTCTCCTCCAGCTCCCCTTCTAAAAATAGGGTTCAATAAAGCATTTCTTTGATCAGCTGATAAGCACGGGAGAGAGAAGATAATTTTCTACCTGATGCAAACCAGTTTCCTGTTGTGGGATCCTTGAGTACAAATTCCAATAGAAATTTGCAAAGATATCGTTATGCGAGACCTCAGAATGTAGTTCTTCTGTCTTCACTATCGGTTTCTGTACCCTTTGCTGTCTGAATTCTGTTGGTACGTATTGTCTGAACTTTTGGGGATACCTTCAAAGTTGATTATACTCAAATTTTGGGCAACAAGCTCTAACCTACACTAAAAGTTCATCAGAAATGTTAAACTGTGAAATACAAATGCACAACAGATGAAGTAAACATTACAGTTGAAACAAATGTGTACGTTTTTATATTTGAGGATCATTCATTTTCTGAGGCAAGAATGCAGTATCAGCAGGTGAAGATCAAGCAGTAAAAACACTGCATAGAAGAAATAAGGCCTACAAATGTTAGAACATTGTGAACAGTGTAATTTGTTTGAGTAAACAAAACATCCTGCTTATACGACACAAGCACTTGGTTTTTAGCAAGATGCCCTTTAAGCTTTTTCTTAACTTATGAAAGTTTGTTTTTATTGAGTTAATTTAATGAAAGTTTATTTATAACTTTACTAAGTAAATTGAAGTTTGTGGAGTTTAGTGCTGTAACTGTTTCATAAAAAAAATAATAATAATAAAAAAATTGCCTTGGTTACCAGTAGCTTATTTGCTAGAGGAAGGCAGTCTTGCTCATTAAGTAATTTAACAATAAAGATGTTTAGTAAAAATGAAGACCTAGTAGATAAAGGAAGCCATATGGCTTTTTGAATTATATTGTAGGAATATGCAACCGGGTAAATTAACTTTATTACTTATTTACTATATTCTAAAGAAATGCAGTGTTCTGTGCTAATAATGGGGCAATAATTGTCAAACCACGTTCTTCTAACCTCGGTATTAGAACATTAATAGCAAGGTGCATTGTGGGCCTTTGAAGCCTGTACATTTGAGATGTTGTAGGTGACTGTGTGACTGTGTTGTTATAGGACCTGAGATGCTAGTACTTCTGAGTCTCGGCAAATAAAATCCCCAAGCACTTTTACGTAATAGAAATAGGAGGTTTCTAGGCTATTTTATAGATAGGTGTTTTGTTTTGTCAAAGGTCAGAATGGTCAGTTTTTGAGTGTTAGTGGTCCGCCTGTCCTTGAGAAAAGATTGAAGGCCAATAATATATTGTGCATCTTTGAAAGAACAATGTGGTCAGCATATGGTGCGGTATTCAGTTGTTAGAAGATCCTGACATCATTTCTTTATAAAAAGTGAAAATAATACCAGCTCTAAAATGTAGCCTTGAGGAACACCACTGTATAGAAAGCCATTGTCAGATATGGAGTTGTACCGTACTACTGCAAGTCTTCTGTTTGCAAGGTAGGTTTTGTACCAAGAAACTGCTTCCATAGAGAAACCTTATTCTACAAGTTTGTTAAGTAAAACAAAATGATTGTTAGAGGTTCCAATTTTCTCATTAATTAGAAATCTCGTCTGTATACCAGAGGAAAAAAAATGCTGGGGTATGGCACTGTTGCTCTGATTCGGGTCATGGCCTGGCCACTATGATTTTTCCCTGCCTCTCTTCTTGTCGGTTATTAGTTTCACTGGAGGGATTGAGCCACTTTGCCCCTTGGAACTAAGGACTTTCTTCTCCTAGAAATATGGCCTGCTGCCCATTATAAGTGTTCTGCGAGACAGTATCTCCTCAAGAAACGCCTGGGCAGCATAGAAGATATTGATTTGGAATAGGGCAGCATAGAAGATATTGATTTGGCATAGGGCCAGAGATATTTTCCAGTCAAAGACCTACCTACCTCCTCCTGTTCCACGTTTTCTTTTGTCCTGCCTTAGCTTTACCTACATGAGTATACAGAAATTATATTCAATAACCCATACTGTATTGCAGGGGGGCACCTTTGCTCTGGATATTTCTATTCTAGTTTCCCACTGAAGATAGCATCTTAGGTGGTTGTCCATCTATCCCTGTCAGTCATGTCTGTTGTCTTATTGTTGATCCCAGGTCACACGTGTTGCAGACATATGTCCTACCTTTGTGCTAGTGGACTGGCCTTCACTCAATATGTTATACAAAGAAGATGCATGGACACAACTAGCATTCTAATGTGTAACCATTCAACTTGCATATTTCTATATTCTTTTCACAGGACCATTCTTGCAGTTTGGAACGGTACATAAATGTACAGTTTGAAAAACTACACCAGTTTCTGAAGGACCAAGAACAAAAACTTGTTCAGCAGCTTAAGAATGAAGAAGCAAAAATTCTGAAGGAAATGAAGGGAAATCTTGAAGACATTAAAAGTAGTGTTGCAGATGCCCACGTACCAGTGTCTGATGCCATCCTGGAGTTCAAGATTGAAGAAGTAGATGCTGTGAAAGAAATGGAAGAAAATCCTGAAGATGTTAAAAGTTATACTGTGGGAATTCAGGAAGTAGAGTCGGATAATAAAATGGAGTTCAAAAAACTGCAGGAAACCACTGGCCTTCTAGCAGTAAGCTTGGTTTAAATTATTGTTGTTATTTATTATTTATTATTACATTTGCATGAATGTTTTGGAAGTGAAATACTGAGGTTATAATTTGCATTAAAAATGTTAAGTTAACTAGTAGTCTAAACCACGTAAGGTGGTCAATTTTTTATCCTGTTTTTAAAACATTGTTTATGTAAGTGAAATTTGTATTTGCATTACGTGAATCAGTCATAACAATGAAAATAGTGTGTTACAGCAGCTCCACAGAGATTTTTTTTCTACTTCAGAAGAATTTTTGCTGAAGATTTAGTTAAGCAATAACCCATAACCGGTGTGGGTGATGCTGGATTTACCCACAACTGGTGTGGTTTGATTACGAAGGCTTACCTTTCTTACATAATGTCTTTTAAAGGCACTGTAGTGTTCTTCCATGTGCTTCCACATGTCTGATGTACTGCACATGTGTATGGGACTCCGGTTCCTACACTTGCACTGTTCATCAGTGCTGTTCAATACAAGCAGCGGAGAAAAGTGACTCTTCTTTGCTGTGCTTGTCTTTTTAATGCAAGAAATCTGGACAAAACCAAGCATTATGAGGGGACAAAGGTCCAAGAATAGGGACAGCTTTTATTGCACTTATAAACTTAGAAAGTTACTGGAGTGAGAGGTTTTATGTTAACGTGCATTTTCTGAAGGATATGAAACCTAAACCTCAGTTGTCTGCCGTTATTTAATGACTTCCATTTTCAGTGGCATGCCAGAAAACTTATTTTTTTTAAATCAGGAAAAGAACAAAACTTTAAGCAAAAATCTGGACATTCTGTGAAGAGCCTGACAGTCGTGAGGTACGAGAGTCTGTTTAGCACAGTACAGATATACAAGGAAAATCAGGTACATTTCTGTTTTTTTACTTTTGCAAAATGTACCTGATTTTTCTTGTATTTTGTTCTATCCTCCATAGTATTTGCCAGCAGAAAACTCTGGCCACTCTATGGTACTTTAGTGACTGGACTTTTTTCTATTGCTTGGGCTATCCAGTAAGTGTGCACCTTTTTTAATGGCAATGAGCCGTTATTGTATAATATGTAATGCTCAGCACCAGACAGATTGTACACACCACACTGAAACGCACATCAGAATTGTAATGTGGTGCACTACAAGTGAAGCACACACACTTCAAAGCTGACAACATTTCTGTGCCAATAATAAAGTGAACTGCACTGACAGTGGAAAGTCCTAGCAACACACAAGACTTAATATTAGACCCTTGCTTCATCGTAGTGGTTGTAACCCAAGGCTCTCCATACCCACCATCAATCGGAAAGTCTACTCACCCCTAAAGTGAACTGCACTGACGGTGGAAAGTCCCAGCAGCACACAAGACTTAATATTAGTCGCTTGCTTCATCATAGTGGTTGTAACCCAAGGCTCTCCATACCTATCATCAATCGGGAAGTCTACCCACCCCTAAAGTGAACTGCACTGATGGTGGAAAGTCCCAGCAGCAAACAAGACTTAATATTACTACTTGTATTTTTGCCCTTTATGTAATGCTACGAGTTATTAACTTTGTAGGTCCTGGTTCAGCTGCAGCACATTCACTGCAAACCCCCCCCCCCAATTTTTTTCCTGTCCTTTTTCTACCCAAACATAGTCCTGCTTGCTCTGTTCACTTAAATTTAGTAGTTGTCCAAATCTGTTAGTTGTCTAGACAGTACTTTCTTGCTCTCTTTTTCCCCTCACTTCTTTTACTCTCCACTCTGCGCTCTACATTTTAACTGCACTACTTGTAAGCCTTTGCAAGACCCAATAACAAGGCATTCTAATCTTGTTTTACTTGTTTTAGCTATGCCAGCTTGCTGCTCACTTACCTACATTAGTCACAAAATAGAATGGCTACGAGAAAAGTTGCATAAATGTATCTGCCTGCTTTTATCTCAGTCTGACTTCACTTTTTTTTTCATTATCCTCTTCCCTCTGCTTCCCTGTCGGTGTAGCCCTGCTCCCTTCACCCTCGCTTCACTCAGGCTCACTCCATTCTCCTACCCTACCCCCATTTCCACACACCCCTATGTCAATTACATTTATTCCTAACCACTCCCCCTTCACCCCTCCCCACTTCCTGTTCTCCATCCAATCTCATCCACTTTCTCGTCACTCACTTTCACTTCCAATAGTTAACCCACTCTATAATCCCTTCCCTCCTCCCTTGGAACATTCTACTTTTGGCAACCACCCTCCTACTTACTTTATCCTAGTCTTACCTTAAACATTCTCTATCTAGTGCTCCCAACATTTTGAACTTCCTCTCTCGTACCATCATCAAAACACATAATGCTTCATCTACTGTTATCAATTCCACTGCTTACTATCCTTGCATTATCCACATCCTATCATAGTGCCCCCACAATCCTGTACCCTATTCCTACCCTTCCACTCCCACAGTCCCACAACCGCACACCTTTCTCCTTCCCTATAACACCCTTGCTTTTCACACATCACATTGCACTCTACAAACACAAACCTTCTCCTCACTTTACTTTCCTGCCTAAACTCAAAACCAAATCCTTTCACCCTCACCTTCCCACGTATACTCACTCTACTACTATACTCACTCTACTTCTCACAGGGGATATACAGCTAAACCCTGGTCCTCTTGCCAACACTACTCTTCCCCCAACCCCCCTACTTCCTCCTTTACCCAGACTTTCTCCTTATCCCATAGCATCACATCAACAACCAGTTCATCCTTAACCCTAAAAAAACAAAGCTATTACTCTTCCAACCTAAAAAGTTCAACAATGTTAAGCCCTCCTTCTCCATACAACATGTGTGGCACCTTAAATAAACTCCCAGACCTACACTCCTGGATAACACTACACTTGCCTGATATCATCTCCATCTCTGAAACCCCATGACACTCTGAACTCTCCCCTTCTCTCCCTGTAAAAAATGGTGTACCTCAAGGGTCTGTCCTAGGGCCTTTACTTTTTAATATCTTTACTAATCAGCTCTATACCTCCTGTCCTCAGTCATCTTTAGTACAATATGCAGATGACTCTATAGTCATCACCACAGCCAACTCTCCTTCTAAGCTCTTCTCAGCTACTCAGGCATCTTTTAGCTTAGTTGAAACATGGCTTTCCAACAACCAGCTCATCCTTAACCCTAAAAAAACAAAGCTGTTACTCTTCCAACCTAAAAAGTTCAACAATGTTAAACCCTCCTTCTCTATACAATCCCTTAATAAATCTCTTCAGGTAGAATCCAGCACTAAGCTTTTAGGCATAACCATCGACGATCAGCTTAAATTTGACTTGCATGTTAATAACTGTATGAAAAAGACTCATTCAAAACTAGAGCTCCATTACTGTAACATGAAATTCCTTACCTCTGAAGCCAAGCTTACTCACTTTCTTACCTACCTTTTACCCAGTCTAATGTACAAATCTCAAATTCTCACAAATCTTAACTCAGCACTCCTGACCAAACTTGAATCTACCTACAAGGTAGCTAGATTTGCTGCCCAACAAACCTACAAATCCCATCACTGTCTCTCTCTAAAACACCTAAACTGGCTTGAATTACCCCACCAGCTTCTTCTCTCAGCTCCAGATCATCCATTCTATCCTATACCAGTCATCCTACTGCCCAGCACTATCCCCTCTCATCTCCCATTATTCTCCCTCCAGACCTCTCCGAAGCTCTAACCAAGACCTACTACAAATCAACAAACAAACGTCTACATTTGGACGCAACATGTACAGCTGTCACCTCACTATTGCCTGGAATAGGCTCCCACTAGAAATCAGGACCCGTACACATCCTAAACAATTTAAGACAGCCACCAAAGAGCACTTTAAAAGTCACTGGTCCTGCCACTGCACTGTCCCTCCTTAACATCCCCTACTTCTCATACCTTAATCTACTTTCTGCCCTTAACTCACTCTTCTCAATAGCTCTCGCTAATCTTCCTTTTATACTCTTTCTACTGTCTTCTAAAGTCTATTAAGCAAATCGCGTCAGAGGAACATTCTACAGTAATTGTCTTGCCTTCATGCAACTACATTATGATAAAACTGTTTTTTTGTAACATCTCATTCAGGAAAATCTTCTCACCCCTACACAACATGGCTTCTGTCCTCATCACAGCACAACTACCTTATTAATATCCTTTACTCACTCTATCTCTACATCTCTCAATAATAACAAATTAGTGTCCTGCCTTTTCCTTGACCTGTCTAAGGCATTCGATACTGTCTCTCACAATTTCCTTCTCTCCAAACTTGCTTCCTTTAATCTCTCTACCTCCACCCTCTGATGGTTCTCTTCATACCTATCAAATAGAACTCAATCAGTCAAGTGGCTCTCTGCCACTTCACCCTTCCTTCCTTCCCATTTGTGTACCCTAAGGCTCCATCTTGGGCCCACTACTATTTCTCATCTTTACTAATAATCTCTTTCAGTCCTACCCCGCTCCACAATCATACAATACGCGGATGACTCCACCATCATCACTACCTCTGACAGCTTACCTCACCTACATACCTTCAACCAAGAAACCCTGCATTCAGTTGAAACGTGGCTCACATCCAACCAACTCCTATTTAACTCCAATAAAACTAAACTATTTCTCTTCCTAGCCAAACCTCTCTAACACCTCAAACCATCCTTCTCTTCCTATTGTCTAAACAATACAACTATTAAAGTCATTTCTCATACTAAACTTCTAGGGGTCTACATAGATGACAAACTCAAATTTGACATCCACATTAACAATTGCATCAAAAAGACTCACCAAAAACTAGGACTGCTTTACAGAAATAAAAAAAAATTCCTAAAACAAGAATCTAAATTGTCCCTAGCTCAAGCCTACCTTTTACCTATTCTATTATTTGCTGCCCCTATCTTTACAAACCTCCAAAAACATCTGTCATCCAAACTCAAACTAACATACAACAAAATAGCTAATTTGCCACTAACTTCCCCTATCACTCACATCACTGCCTCTCCTTAAAGAAACTCAACTGGCTAGAATTCCATAATCAAAACCTTCTGCCTTGGCTTCATCTGACTCATTCCATCCTCCACCAACCCCTTGCCTGTCCTTCACTGGCAAACCTCATCTCCCCTTATGTCCTAAACAGGGAACTTCGTAGCTCTGACCAACACCTCCTTCAAATTTCCAAACGTAACAAATCCATAGAAAAAAGACTCTATAGTCACTCTGTTGCCACTTCTTGGAACAAACCTCTTCCCAATATCAGATCTATTCAAAAGTCTAGCAACTTCAAACTTGCTTTAAAGGAATACCTGCTCAATTCCTGGGCCTGCCCCTGTGAAGTTCCAACTTGAATCTCTTCCTCCTCCTGACTAGCCTCTCCCTCTTCCACCATCCCTATTTTCTTCCATTGTATATTCCAACCTGTACTTTACTTCAATTCTCTATGTCCATCACTCATATTACCCTATTTCTTATACCAAACACATCCTTCTTTGTATCTCCCTTCTATTTCTCTCTCTATCCTACCGATCTCCAACTTGACTTCACTCTGTACTAATATTCTATTTCCCTGTCTCTCCCTCCTGTCACTTACATGTCCATACCTGCCATTGACTGTAAACTGATATCATATGGCAAGTAATATTTGTATCTTGAGTCTATATTACATTCTTGAAAGCCAACCTATGTCGAATCTGATATTGTCGACATGAGAATAGCGAAACTGCAGAACAATGAACAAGTAAACGGAAATCTCCGTAAGGAGCTAAAGAACTGAAGTGTAGGGAGCAGATGAATTGGATTGAAAAGTAATAGAATGGAAATAAGCCAAGCAGCTGCTTGAACTACAGATCCCAGACCACCTTAGGAGTTGATTGGAGAATATAGTCAAATACACAGAGAGAGAGGAAAGTATTCATTGAAAGGTCAGCATTGCTAGAGTTGTTGAAGTACAAAAGGGAAGATGATATTAAAGAGGGTAATCAGCAGGACATATAGGGTATTACAGGATAACTGTAATACCCAGTCAGAGGAACATATAAAGGACTGTGTGAAGAGAACAGTGGACAAATCACAAAGGAGCAATGGAAGAAATGTGTAGGGGCTTCAAGTATCTGACAAAGTCTATAGAGTTCAGGATATTTCATTAGGTATACTTGACAAGTACTTTTATACTTGAGACTTTAAAGGATTTTTTTCCCTTAGTGAAGTATACATGATGGGGGTGTTAGGAAAAATGAAGTCAAGAGAAAATTATGAAGATGTTTTTTTGGAAATATATGGAGTCAGTAGTCTTCAAAGATTCCTTGCTAAAAACATTGTCCTAGAGTTTGGCGGAGCAAATCAAAGTAGCGATGGTGATGGTTGTTAGACCTGTACTTTTAGGATTCAAAATGCCGAGATACAGTAATGTCTTAAGACTAAATGTAGTTGGCAGGTAAAAAGTTAATCAAAAGAAAGTGGAAATCGGACATCAAATCAGCTTTAGTAAAGTTATTGAGTATTGTAAAAGAAATTAAACAATTGAAGTTGGGGAATACATTGATTAAAAAGAAATGGTGTTTGTGTTAACAGTTTCTACAAAGCTTAGTTCAAGAGGATAAATGAGGAAGGAAGGTTGGAAGGAACTGCACAACATAAAGGCATGTTGTGAGCAAGACAAAAAATATATGTGTAATGTACTGAGATGATAATAGAAACTTCACTGAAATGTCTTTATTATTGTATGTGAACTTGTACTACAAATGAAAGTGTGATAACTTTTTTTTTATATAAAGGTACCTTTTACAAATAATTTCTGATTGTGTATTACAAAGGTTTAGATCTGTTTCTTTTTGCTCTTCTATGCATAAATATATTTATGGAATTGTTTACATCTGTAATTTGTTGCTAATGGTTACTTCCCGTCTCATGGGCATCTGTAAACACTATTGGTATCCAAGCAGTTGATCTAAGAACATAACTCTTTTACCATTCTGACTGCATCATCTTGTGCAGACATCTAGGTTTACATCTGCTAAACCTTTTAAAACAAAACTACTTAAACCACAAAAGTCTCCCAATTGTAATGTAACAAACAAGAGCCCTCTGCATTCAACACAAATTCACAAATAACGCAGCACAGACAGCACCCATCATGAAACACACATAACTGAATCACATTAATTCATTTCAAAAGCCCATAAGGAATAACCTCCACAAAATCCAATATACTAATTATAGGTGACTCCATAGTGAAACACACCAATGCACAAGTCATCAGACTGTGTGACAAGAGGATCATAATCATTAGCCTATTAGGTGCCAGGATTCACCATGTCACACATGGACTAATGTCTTTGCACCAGGAGTACACATATATTACAGTAATACGAGTACTTCTGGTGCACATATGATGCAGGTTTTGTATATGTCAATCTAAATTATTTGACAAGAACCTCCTTGGTCTATATGACGAGAGATATGATGGCGCTGTCAAAATATGTGTCCGATGCAGGTATGAACGTAGCCGTGAGCAGTATTCTGCCATCACCAAAAATGATGCTGCAATATAATCTACTTCAACAACTGGCTTAGCTTCTGCTGTCATTTAAGGCTGTTACAATGTATGTCTGGTCTATATTAAATTGTCAGAATCTTCCTTCATTTACATCTTATTCATCGACCCCTATCCATCAAAAGTAACTTCAGCGAACATCAAAATTTTTTACAGGGTAAGTAACCAATTGGCCAACACCACAACTTTATATTTTTCCCCACCATAGTGCAATCTCAGAGTTGGTATGTATAATAAGGGGATTGTGGGGGGTGCAGGCCCCCACTTGGGTGGGTTTGATTTAGTGCAGTGTGTGTTTGTGGGGTAGTGGCCAATTGGTTACTTACCCTGTAAATAATTTCAAGGTTTGCTGACGTTACTTTCAATGGATAGGGGTTGATGAATAAGCCATCAATGGAAGAAGATTCTGATGATCTAATATAGACTTTATATAGCTGCCTGGGAAAATATGATAGACAGTTCTAATTGCTTGGTTAGGGATGGCCAGCATCTGCCCACCAAGGCTTCTTTGTACTGATCTAAAACTTGTCTACCCCATAGCGCCTTTTTAGGCAATGTCCATCTTCTAAAGCTTCCAACATAACTAAATGGAATCCAGGTAGCATTAAAATATTGCTGCTCAATGGTAGGAGGTTAGATAAACAACAACCTGTGGGCACTACCTACCCTGGAAAATGTTGATGTTTGAATTGCCATAGAGCCCTGGTCCAAGACAACTGAAAGCACTCTATCAGTGCTGGGCTTCATCAGTACTGGGCTTCAATGCCTATCACTTGCCTAGGCCCACTACATTACTCAAATGCACTAATGGTGGAAGTGTCTCTATATTCTTAAAAAAATGTCACCTTCACACTCGTTAGGCATGATAATGACCTGGAACTCCTCTACATCCAACTTCGAATGAACAAAATCCCTTATCACTTCATAGGGAACTACAGGGCCCCCTCTATATCCCCATTATTGCATATCTCCTGTCCAACCAGTATGGAGTCCCTATGTATTAATCAAAATGCCATTCTCCTGGGAGACTTTAATTATCTCTCCATAAACTGGGAACTTTATATATCCTCAAATATGTATGCACAGGGGTTTCTGGACTCCATCATTACAAACTCTTTGGACTAGTTAGTCCACATCCCAACAAGAGATGATAAACTCCTGGACAGCTCTGTTCCCTAACAATTGTAATGTCCTCAGTGGTCAAATTGGATTTTGCCTTCCTGCAAATTACATTCCTAGCTTAAATCACTATAAACTGATAAAACAAAAAGGAATACAAATTGATGGGTATGTCGACCTATCGATAAATACAAAGACAGAAAAAGAGTCTCCGCTATCTGGATCCGATTCTTTGGTGCTCTACCTGCGGGGGTTGGTTCTACATTCTTTTTTCCTACTTCACAGCAACCTGGATTAATTTTTATAAAAAAAAATAAAAAGAACAAAGAAAGAAGAGAAAAGATTAAAGATCTAACCCAACAGCCTAAGTAGAGGTATCTCTTATTTGGCTAAATAACTACCAAGAGAGCTCCACATCACCCACAAGGCATTAAATTAACCCTGGACTGTTAGCAATATCTAAACAATTTTAAATGATTACAATTAACACTGGAATGTTCAGCTATAGGAATTAGCGGATCTCATCTTTAAGGCTAGAGAAGGGATAGTTCTAGAACTAATAAATAAGGATAAAGTAACCTACAGATTCTTGACCCAACCCATTTCATATAGCGAAGCAATGGTTAAGGTCAGATCAGTGCCCACTGCATATCTGAAGCTCACAAAGGTGTTTGATACCATCCCACATGTGGGCTGTATAATAAACTCCACCAGAAAAAGGTTAACTCAATACTCTGTGTATTGAATAGCAAACTGGCTGACAAATAAAGCCACCAATCCTTACTTCCTTGGTTCTACCTCCTTCAAAAGGCCTATCACTAGCAGAGTGCTACAGGGTCCTGTCTTTGGGCCACTCCTCTTTGGCATTTACTTCCAGAGGAGGTCAATGCTAATGTTAAGGGTTTGCAACTGAAGAAGTTTGCAGATGACTGCAAAGTTTGCTGTTGTTCAGTCCACATGGGACACCATTATCCTACAAGTCTGCTTATCCTAAACAAATAGTTGGTGTCAAAACCATTGACTAATTTATATTTATGGCATAACATCCTTTATAGCAAAAAAAACTGGCGGCAAATACTAGCCTGTCATTTGATAAAGATAAAAACACTTCAGCCTATATTTACCCCAACCGAAGTAACCATTAAGCATCACTAAATTCTGAAAACAAACTTGAGTCCCTTTTAAATATCGGTAGCAAGTTCCATTACTTATGTTACCGTTTGGTAAAAATATACTGTTTTTTAAAACATCTGTTATTATGCTCAGCATATAGATGCAAGTCCATATTCAAGGAATTGGCTCCATGTTTTAATTGAAAGCAGATGCCAGTCGCTTATTTGACAATGAAAAAAAAACAGTATTTTTACTCCCTTCCCCCAGTAACTCTGTTGTAGACTGAATGCAAATTCATTCCTTCAGTTTCCATAAGACTTAACCTTACATATACATTGTGTAAAGGTCCTTTGAATTCTTTCTAATCTCTTGATATTTGGTTTAGTAAACATGCAAAAACTGAAACCATACTCAATATGTGGCCTAATACCACATGCAAGGGGAGTAGCACATCAGGGGTTCTGTGACTGATTATTCTTGCCTTACAGCAAAAAAAGACTTCCTACATATTTCCTAAACATTCCTGTCAGAAGTGATTTTTTTTTCCAATCGTTATTCACATGTCTTTGTAACATTAATTAATGCATATGGATAATCTGATTTACTGAAATGATGACTGGCCCATCAAGCCAACTCTTTCAATTGTTGATCTTTGATGTTAAATACAGGTCAGTACAGATACTGCGGTGGTGGTGCTGCGGTAGCATTGTCGCCTCACAGTAAGACGCTGTCCGGTTTGATTCTCAGCTAGAGCATCTTCTGTGTGGAAACATGCATGAATGGGCGTACCTTCGTTGAAGGCTGTGCGTCAGGGCTGGTAACTCGGCATGTAAAAATCCACTACCAATCATTAGTGGACCGGAGTTCCGCTGTGGAGACCCCTAACCGGTAAAAGCCAAAAGACACAAACAAACTGTAAATTTACTACAGATGCCCCATTTCTCACTGTTATCAACATCATAAAGATGGTAAATAAAAATGGCCCTAAAATGGTGCCCCAAGGGAGTCCCCTCACAACTACCATAGTTTTTGAAAAGAAATATCAATTTCTACATCTTGGGTACAGTTCCAGAGGCCAATAGTCAGTATGAGTTAGAGTATGAGCTGATGTTGCATAACAGTAGTAAATTGATAGCACTTAATGTGTGATACACTAGCAGATGTGTTAGGCAGGTCAAGTTTGGTTTTAGACTCTTTATCATTTTTATGCAAGAGTGTTGAATAGCGGTGCAATAAATGAATTGGGCATGACAAATCCCATTACAAAACCAATAGACATAGCTCGGTGTCTGTCATCAAATTTCATGTAGGAGTCTCAACAGATATTTTCTCAAAAATCTTTAAAATTTATGACAAACTAATTTGGCAATAATTGTGTAGGGTAATCCATCCCATCCTTTCAAGATGGGAATAACTGTTGCAGACTGTGAGAGGTTCGATACATGATCACTCTGCCAAAGATCTTGCAGTGATTTTGCAAGCATATGGTGCAATGTATCATAAATAAAAATGCGTGGTAACCCTTCTGGAGCTGCAGCACTGGTTTATATTCATGCTCAGCAGTGCTTCGTTAAGTAACTCCCCTGGTGATTGTAGGCATTAAACCCCATACAAATTAATCTCAAGCTTAACATCATGATGGCATGAACCAGATACAGCAAATATTTCACTAAAACCATTAGTAATACCTTCATTGTCTTTGACAGCTGTTCCCTTGTATAGTAGAGTTTGAATAACATTCTGATTGTTTAACTTTTTTGTATAATTGAGAAAACCTTTGTATTGCCTTTGGCCCTTGTATCCCAAATTCTGCTATAATAATTGTGTCTATGTCTCAAGACAAACATTTACAGGCAATATTCAGATTAGCCCAAAGACATGCTGTAGGTGGATTGGACACTCTAAATTGGCCCTAGGTATGAGTGTGTGCATGTGTTTGCCTTCTGTGGAAGGTTGGACGCCGGGCTGGCAACTCGACACCATAAAACTCCACTGCCAATCATGAGCGGACAGGTGATCTGCTGCGGTGAACCCTAACTGTAAAAAGCTGAAAGAAGATTCAGATTCATCAATCAAGTGATCCAAGTTCAAATAGTCACTTGGGTACCTGTTAGGTGAGAAAGTGAGATGTGACACAGCTTTTCAAGCTTGTATCTCTTTGTGGGAAGGTAGAGGGTCCCACTGCATGCGTCCTGGTGCTTATTCCCATTATAGAATCCACAGTGAGGACAAGAGATCCTAAGGTGTGCTGGGTTTAAGACAGAGTATGGTAGTTTTGACTGGTTAACTCAGCCATAGAAGCAGCTGACCACTTGTGCCCAATGATTTCAGAGATGGGTACAGATGAACACTGATAGTAAAGTTTCCACAATCTATTCTTTCTGTTATACAATTAAGCTTAACTACCAGTCTAACAAGGAAGGCTAACGGTCAGTCCTTTAGTCTGTTTATCAGAGCACATTTACCAACAGGCTGTGATAAGAAAGTTTATAAGTTATAACTATTGGGTGAAGGTTATCAAACTGTCATTTGATTTCCTGAATGAGTAAATAATAAACTATGTTATTAAATGTCCTAGTTGTTTTATGTGTAGGCTTTGCTGTTTAATAAAGTGAGATTGTAGCATAAACTCAGTTACGCTTGGTATCAGCTAATGGTGGCATAGTCAGAATGCTGGAAGTCGCAGCATCTGAATCAATGCTAACTATGGCCAGTGTAGTCATCCCCCAGATGGTAATGTTGCAGTTTGTGAATAACCATGGTCTGTTACATTTCCCATGAAATTAAGTTGATATTACTTAGCAGGCAGATTATGAGACAATCAGCAAGAGAAGACACTCCATCACCACGTACAACATGGCAGTA
Source organism: Protopterus annectens (assembly GCF_019279795.1). Taxonomy (NCBI): domain Eukaryota; kingdom Metazoa; phylum Chordata; order Ceratodontiformes; family Protopteridae; genus Protopterus; species Protopterus annectens. The sequence continues at coordinate 1,716,976,518 of NC_056744.1, forward strand.
TTTTACACGGAACATCATTCAAGACCATTTTAAACTCATTACTTATATATCGTGATGAATTATGGACTTTTGTAGAACCCCTTGAAATGATAAACATCCTTGGCAGTATAAGTAACAGCAACAATGATTTCATCAGTATTACCTGCCATTTAGATGGTTGATTAGAATCTTATTTGCATAAATACATAGTCTACCTCAGTAGTATGTGATCTAAAGTTATGGTATCTGAAACACCTGTCTTAAATAGTAGGACTTATGTTGTCCAAACTGTGTCTGCATGACAACAAATGACATCATTATACCTCAGTAGTATGTGACCTAAAGTTATGGTATCTGAAACACCTGTCTTAAATAGTAGGACTTATGTTGTCCAAACTGTGTCTGCATGACAACAAATGACATCATTATACCTCAGTATTATCTGACCTAAAGTTATGGTATCTGAAACACCTGTCTTAAATAGTAGGACTTGTGTTGTCCAGACTGTGTCTGCATGACAACAAATGACATCATCATTCTCCTTTTTGTGTTTGTGTTATTCTCCTGAAGTAAGACATTACTAAATTCAGTAAACCATGTGATAGCTCCCTCTACTTTAGCCCTGTCCTCTCATGCCACTCGCTCGCTTTTCTCTCCCACTTCCCAGAGCATCGCATTGGCTCAGTCACAGGCAACTTCACCATCTGACCTCACCCCTCTCTGTTTTGTCTCACTCTGGGTGCATCACTTGGTTCAGTAACCGGTAACTTAGCCCTGAGATGTCACTTTCCTGAGTTCTGTTCCACTCCCCAGTGCACTACGTGGGCTTTGTGGCCTGGCCCTTGGTGTATATCATGAACTCGTTTCATACTGTTCATGGGTTTCTCAATGTTTCTGTATTGATCGTTCATCTATACCGTAGCATTATCTCTTCATTTCTCCTCCCCTCTCCTTGCTATTTCATAGTATAGGACTATTCCCTGTATTGTCCATCTTTCATTTTCCAGCTGTTGTTTTAACATTGTCAGTACTGTCAAAATAGTGTCCTGTAATTGATTCATTTTGTTTTATCCCACTCACTCGCCTCTCTCTGTCATTGTATGACAATGGTGCATAACCCTGTAAGTTATTCATGCCACTCATTCACCTCCTACTGCCATTTTATGACAAGGGTGCATCCCCCTGTAGGTGTTCATCCCACTCACTCCCCATTGTATAACTATAGTGCATCCCCTGTAGGTTATTCGTCCCACTCTCCTCCCTTTCACTGCTATTGTGTGGCAATGGTGCATCACCCTTAAGTTGTTCATCCCATTCATTCCCCTTCCAGACCCTGTAGGGTTGCTCATCTGTACTCATCCCACTCACCCACCCCCCAACTCCATTTTACAGCCGTGCATCAACCTGTAAGTCTGTCATCTGCCCATGTCGTACTCTTCCTTCCTCACTAGTGCCGCTGTATAATGACTGTACGTTACTGCAGTACCCTTTAGTCCAGTCACCTGTCCTTAGATTCTGTGTCCTTACTTCTTTCCTACTATGCACTGCAGAGCAACCACCAAACATGTGACATTACAATTCCTGGTATTGATAATCTGCTTTTCAGTATCTGTATCTGTCCACTTGCTTTCGCTGGTGACTTTTTTCATTATCTGTTTTTAGATTGGTTATGTTTATTTTCCTTCTGAAAAAAAAAAACATTTTTTTTTGCAAGATATTCAGTGTATTTACTTGTGCCTGTTAGCATTGTCCTTCAGAGCTGATGGAATGATGTCACTATACTTATGGGGTAAAAGTGGGACCAGTTTTAAACTTGCAGCATTTTAAATTCCTTGCTGGGCCGTATAGCAGTCCTAAGACTGAACTCGTATATCTGATTCACTGACACCAATGCAGTTGTATAATGTTGGTATTAATGTTAAAGATTACATTTTTGACCAATGTTGCTGTTAGTCAATATTTTACTGTCCTGGTTGCAAGCTAAAGCTGATTTTTTCAATCAATTTACCCCCACAGAGCAGACTATCATTTTTACATTTTTGTCTGGTTCCTTCTTGTCAGTAATCTTCCAGTGTTTAGTGTTGGTGGGTGAAACAGATGACAGTAAGTTGGCTTCAGTCAGATATTCACAGTATGACTAACAAATCATAATGGTTCGTGTTGAAAAATTGCTCACATAATGTTGCATGCAGTATAAGGAAGGATGAAATGCATTATATGCCCGTTTCAGGTACCAGAAACATTTGATGATGTTGCTGTCACTTTCTCAGAAGAGGAGTGGAAGATGTTAGGAAAACAAGACAAGATGCTTCACAGGGAAGTGATGGTACAGAACTATGAAACCCTGGTTTCAATGGGTAAGTGTAGTCCCATGTTTGGAACAGAGTTTTTTTTTTTTTTTTAACTTAATGAGTGTCATGTAAAAATTCTGCACTAAAGATGTTTTTAACTGATTTTCTTCCTGTTTGTGTTAGTTTGTAGTATACCCTTTCCAAAAATGATAAAGACCACAGTAACAAGGGTAAATGAAAGGTGTAGCTTTAGCCAAGATTAGATTATCCAGCTCAACTTATCCAGTTCAACTCATGTTTTGTGGAAGTGGAAAGAAACAAGCCAGGGAGGGTATAGGGAAAAAATGCACTCAAAGTTTAATTTATTATTCTGGAGCTATGAGGCTGAAAAGTAAGAGATATATTCCATAAACACAGTTTGTACTTTTGGCAAAAGGTCTGTCCATCTTTCTCACTTTTAGATTTGCCCAACACAGAAGGCTGTGGAGAGCTGTTAAAATTCATGGAAGAGAAACCTCCCTGCACCTGCTTTCAAAAATCCTTAAACTACCCAATTTAAAACTCCTTTCACAGCACCTCTCTTCGCATTTAACCCTGTGATCTCCATAGCGCATCCTCACATTTGTATTTATTAATCCTACAGCCTCATTCCATGTATACATTTCTCACATGTTCTACTGGCTTACTAATCCATTCTATTGCCAGCACAGCTGGAACAAGGTAAAACTGAAACTGCAAAAGTATCCTGCACCAATGCAGCAAATTCCAAATTCATTTCTTGTAACTATGTATGTAGGTTCATAGGTTGATACTAGGCTATCTGCCCTAGGCCATTTATAAGCCTAGCCAGAGTGTGTTTGGCTTTTGCCACCCTTTTAGATTAGTTGACTGTGCCTCTGTATAGTAGGTCACAGAAGGTAGCCCTTTTAAGGTTAGTTTACTGTGCCTCTGTCTAGCAGGGACACAGAAGAGATCCCAGGGGTAAACTTACGATCTCCCATCCACTCGTCAAGATTTCTCTTGAAGAGGGTCAGTGAGGGGCTCTGCCTAACATGGATTGGGATTTTGTTCCAGAGTGAGGAGAGCCTCTGGGATATGAATCTGTCCCTCCAGCATGTCCTATTTATTTCTGAGCTGAGGTTCAAGTCCCTGGAGCGTGTAGCTCTAAGGGATTTGAATTTCCTGAGGTGGAGCATGTCCATTAATTCTGGATTGGACATGGCTTTATACGTCAGACACAGATCGCCTCTGAGTAGGTGGTACGCAACTGAGTAGAGCTGGAGTTTCTTTAGCTGAACTGCATAGGGTATCTGTTTGAGTCCCTTGATCATCTTGGTGAGGTACTTTTGGGGTCTTTCCAGTTACTGCAGTTGTCGGGTAAGGTACATCCCAAATGGGGCATTGTATTCAATTATGGGCCTGATAAGTGATGAGTAGAGGGGCACAATGACCTCTCTTGATCTAGATGTGAACCCTTTTGTGATAAGGTGGGCTATATAGAAGGTCTTTCTAACCACTTTGGCAACGTGATTGTCAAAGGAGAGATTACTATCAACTTGGGTCCCCAAGTCACTAATTACTTCTTCCGTACTTAATGGATTACCACCTATGTGGTAATTTGTGGGCACTTTGTTTTTCCCAAAGGGGAAGACTGTGCACTTTTTGGCATTTAGCTTTAGGCCATGGCTCTGGCACCAGTTATCCATCTCTGTGAGACCCTTTTGGAGGATGCTTGTGTCAGCCGGAGAGTCGATTATGGCACCCAGTTTGCAGTCATCTGCGAACTTGGTCAGCCGTAGTTCACCTGTGTTAGCTGTACCTCGGAGAAATATATACCGAACAAGAGAGGTCCCAGGACTGAGTCTTGTGGGATGCCGCTTGTAACTGGTTTAGAGTCTGACATGGCACCTGCAATTCTGACCATGTGGGTTCTATCCTTGAGCCAGTTTGCAACCCATCTTGTGACATAGGGGTTGATATTTAAGCTGGTGAGTTTATTTATGATGCCCGAGTTGGGTATTGTTTCTAAGGCTTTTGCGAGGTCCAGGTAGGCTGTGTGGACTACCTTCCCTTCATCTATGGCCTTGGTAACTGTTTCAAAGAAGTCAACCAGGTTCAAGAGGCAAGATCTGCCCTTAACAAAGCCGAATTGAGTAGGATCCAGTGTCTGGAGGTTCCCAATGTCTTTGTCTATGATTTCCATGATGATACACTCCATAGCTTTGTAGACCAAGCTAGTCAGGCTTATAGGGCGATAGATTCCGGGGTCCGTTGTGGCACCACCTTTGTGGAGTGGGACCACTGTTGCTGTATGACAATCCTTGGGTACATATCCTGTAGTAAGGCTGAGATTGAACAGTGGCTTTATGTGAGGGTTTAGTTCTTCTTGGAGCTCATGTAAGACGCAGCCCGGGACACCGTCTGGTCCCATTGATGCTGTGTTTTTTGCTTTGGAGAGGGCAGCTCTCACCTGTGCATCTGTAATCTCAGGGAGGCTACACTCTGTTGGGATAGACATTTGCTCTTTTTGGGGGGGGAGGGGAGAAGTTTGCACTGAACCTTTCTGCCAGGATGTTGGCAATGTCTGTGGGTTCAGTGTATTTTTTGTCATTTTGCACTAACTCAGAGCATATCTGGGAGTTGCCACCCAGGTTCCTGACATAACTAAAGAAGGCCTTGTGGTTATCTTTAGTGTCTTGTGTAATTTTTCTTTCGAAGCTGGCCTTAGATAATTTTATGAGGGATCATAGTTTCTTGCTAGTACTGATCAGAGATGCCTTCCCATTTTGGGATTTTGCTCTATCATGTAGTAGCTTCTTCCTTCTGTTGTATAGCTTATTTATGGCCAGGGTCCACCAGACAGGTCTCCTGCCTTTGGAGGAATGAGTCTTGGTTTTATTTGGGATAGCATGATCCATGCATTCCTGTAGGTGTCCATAGAATGCTTTTGTAAAGGATTCTGCACTTTGGGCCGTATTTTCCACTGGCCCGGGGGCTTTGAAGGATTCCACCTCAGTTTTGGGAAGTCTGAAGTTTGCTTTTGAGAAGTTCTTCACTGTGGTTTCCTTGACTGGGGGTGGGGATGGGATATGGATGTCCAGTGAGATTAATTTATGGTCTGATCTTACCAATGAGGGGTATACCTCTGGTGTGTGAAGCAATAACTATTAATCAGAATGTTCTCAATCTTTCATGGGTGGCATTGACTGGGGATCAATTAATTTTACTTAATAAAGGCCTGAACTTTATACCTGGCTTCTTTTCCCATGAATATCATGTTGTGAATGATGTTTTGGGCTTTTGTCGGAATCTAAACCTCAAATTATTCTTTGCGAATTCATGCTCTCAAAGATCTGATGAGTTCAGATTTGGTAAATCGGAATTCCAACCTCCCATGAACAAGCATGTATCAATATTTATGCAATCTGTCCTTAGGGATCTTCATTTTCAGAATTATGGACACACCATGATGGCGAATAATCTCAATCCAAACGAGAATCTGGCCCTGGAACAACTCCGCAATAACAAAACAATTGCAGTATTACCAGCGGACAAGGGAGGCACAGTAGTTGTTCAAGATCTGGATGCTTATATACTGGAGGGTCTCCGACAATTGTCTGATATGTTACATGAAAATGTCTTTTGATCCCACTCCTAATTTCAAATGTCAAATTGATTTATTCTTGAATTTGGCATGTGAGGAGGGAATCATTAGTCAAAAGTGTGTGTCCCATCTTAAAGTTGTTGAACCACGCAAACAAATTCTTTATTTATTACCCAAGATTCACAAATCATTAACTAAGCCCCCAGGAAGACCTATTGTGTCAGGGATAGGATCTTTAACTGAGCCCCTCTCAGCATTTCTAACACAACAACTTAAACCACTCTTGGGTTTGGTCAGGGCCAGATTACAAGACACCACTCAGTTTCTCAAGATCATTCAGAACATACAGTTGGAACCCGACTGGCTCATGTGCACACTAGACGTCAAAGCACTGTACACCAGCATTCCACACTGGGCTGGATTACAATCATTACAATACTGGTTGGACAGGGCCAACTTGTATACATCAGGATTCAACACACTGTTGATTTGCTTATCTGAACATGTACTCAACAAGAACGTCTTTTATTTCCAAGGGGAATGCTACTGGCAGCTTCAGGGTACTGCCATGGGAGCATCTTTTGCTCCCATATATGCGGATTTATTCTTGGCGTATTTTGAACATGATCTATGATATGTCCCACAATCTATACCTGGTGGAAATGGATATTTGGCGTCAATACTTGGACGATTGCTGGATGGTGTGGCATGCGGATGTGGCATATCTACATGAATTTGTGGAATATCTTAATGGTAACATCTGGGGATTGGAATTTTCTCTTACCTATGACAAACAAACCATCAACTTTCTGGATGTGACTGTCTACAGAAACCTGGACAATACGGTGTCCACGAAGGTCTTTCGTAAATATCCCCAATATAACACTATCTTACATGCTTCTAGCATGCACCCATGACACACCATCAGAAACATCCCTGTATCACAGTTTATGCGTATGAAACGTCTTTGCTCCAATCAGGAGGATCATCATATGGCCAGTATAGATCTCTGCCACAGATTTATGAACAGGGGATATCGTTATGTTGACATCAATCTGGCGAGAAATCGAGCCAAGAACACGGAGAGAACGGAATTATTGGATTACAAGAATCCACCTACTGACACTGCACAACCTACCATTATGTTTATCACTACCTATGGTAGGAATTATAATGTCATCCGTGATACTATCAAAAGACATTGGAATATTCTGCTCACCAATGACCAGCTCAGATCCCTTCTAGGCGAGGAATGCAAGTTTTCATACAAAAGGGGTAAAACGTTAGGATCACACCTCTCTCACTACAAACATACAGGCAGTGGTGGGGATATTCACAAACAGTTAACCCTCACGGGACACGAGCTCTTGGGCACACACCCATGTGGTCATTGTGGATCATGTCAACAGATTACCAAATCCAAACAGTTCTCCAGCAGGAACACCAGCAAGGTGTTTGAATGCAAGGTATTTGGCAATTGCAGTAGTGACTGGGTTATATATTTAGCTACCTGTCACTGTGGGGCCTTCTAGGTGGGTCAAACCTCCAGACAACTTAGAAGCAGGATTAATGAACATCGCAGTGACATCAAAACAAAAGGACCACCAATGCTATGTACCAACACCTCCTCCAACATCCACAAGCACTATTTACGTTTATGATTATTGATCGAATTGTGGGTGATCATAGCAATAAACAGGGCTGGCATGGCATTCTGAATCAGAAGGAGAAATATTGGATCATTACTTTGGGAGCTATTTTCAGTCCAGGACTCAATGATCATTTTTAACCTTGATTTCCATAACTTTTCTTATGTCACAGTTGTCCACTACATATCCTATCATGTGAACATCCCAACATTCATATGCCGACTTATCATGACTATATATACCTATGAACATCGTTACTCTGTATCACTTTACTTCTTGTCAGCCAGTGTATGTTTCTTACTTCATTCACTTCAGTGTATGTTTCTTACTTCATATACCAATTGGTTCCATAATACATATATTTTTATAATGTTGTTTTTTATCATGATGATATATGTTTATCAGATTTTTTGCTAACCTAGTACAGCAGGATATTGAATATTTCCCCTGTATTTTGCACTCTGCACATTTCTGTGCACTTTGCTTTGACTACATCAGGGTGGTTATCAAATTCATTCCATTATTTGTTATATTTATAATATATTGTCCTGTTATAACATATTCTCATGTTATTAATATGTTCCATACATATTTTAGCATAACTGGTCTATCTAAATATGTATACTGTTTTGCACTTATTTTTTGAAATTATCATTACTAGTATTATTCATTTTGAATTGCACTGTTTTTGGTGTCCCTACTCTTATTCATGAATATTAATGAATGACAGGGCAGCTTTTATGCTCATTGGTCAATTCATACTATATATATGCATATGTATTTTTCATCCTCTGTTTATTCGTCTGTAACACACTTGAGGAAGGTATATTCTTCCGAAACCGGTCTGTGGTTATTTGGGTTTACAAATAAACCTTTATATATGGTATTTTTGACTCTGCATAATTCCTGCTTTTTCTGCTGGCCTGTCTTTTTTTGTGGAACATAGAGTCCCCATGTTGGTGATGACTAGGTCCAATATGTTTTCCCCTCTTGTGGGAGTGGTGACCAGTTGTTCCATAGCATTTGACTTTATAAATTCTAGGAACCGTTGGGCGAGGGTGTTGGGGCTTGAGTAGTTTTCCCAATCAATGTTTGGGTAGTTGAAGTCACCCAATATAATGGTGTTTGGAGAGACCTTCATATTCTCCAGTGTTCTCAGGAAAGCCGAATGGGGTTCCTGTGTTTGGGAGGGTGGTCTGTAGCAGGCTACAAACTGAAAGGAAGTTTTGCCCACTGTTAGTTGCACATGGATGGTCTCCGATGCTTCGTGCAGTGCCACTAACCTGGAGGTGTGGGTATCTTTGAATATGGATACTCCCCCCTCCTTTTGTGGTTCGGGACAAGTTTTAAGGTCGAAAAGCATGGTATGAGGTATAACCTGGTAGTGCTGGGGTGCTCTGAGGAGCCATGAACCAGGTTTCTGTTACTGCATAGATATCTATATTCTCCATACTGAGGAGACTCTCGAGTGCGTGCATCTTGAGGTTTAGACTTCTGGCATTGAGCAGCATTATCCTTAGTTTTGTTTTCCTTGTGTTGTTAATGGAGGTGGGTTTGTCTTTTGAGCCTTGCCTAAAAAAGGCACTATGGGGGTGGCAAAAGCCTTTGTCAGTTATACACATTTCATGTTTTGATACACTGTCTTTATTCTCCAAATTATTAGTTATATTGCATTTTATTAATATCCTCTATGCAAGTTTGTAATAGTTATATATTCAAAGCTCCGGGCCTACTTTGTATCCGTTTCCTGTTAAACTCTTTAGTATACAAAACTATTTTTTTCTTTGGTAACTCCTGGGCTCAGATCAGTCCACTATCCCAGTAAACACACATTAGACAAATCTGTTTGTGGTAAGGTTGTATGGTAATCCTCTGTTAGTCCTTTGTGACCATTCCTCACATGTGTAAGATCTGATTTTTTTTTTCTGTTGCTTTACCACTTTTTCGATGGGTTGCTATATATTTTTTTCCTACCTTTTAAATAGTTGTCAGAATGGCCAACGGTCTAAGGTGTTCTGTGTTTAGGTTCCAGTCTCCACTAGAGGCATTGGTTCAAATCTCACTTCTGATAAATGAGTTTTGACGTGTTCTCAATCTTTGTAATTCCCTTTCAAAAAAAAGGGTCCCATGTGGTCCAGTGGTTAAGAGTCCTTGTTTACACCTAGGTGGCCCAGATTCAACTCCCAATAGGCAATGAGCCATTCTTTTGGTGGCTGTCGCATAATGGTTAGCACACTGTTTGCGTCTGACCTTCAGTTACTGGCTAGGCTTAAAGTGCCTTTTCAGGGCAGTTAGCCTAGTATTCACCTATGAACACAAGTACACCTCCTTTCAACTTTTTAAACTCTTAATTAGTCTTGTCAAACTATTTTATATATGGAGCACCCACCTGTTTTGTAGTCATTCTTAAGGTATCTTGCATCCTTTCAAAGATGGGACAATGTTGGGATGGATAATTTTCTTTCTATTGTTTTTATAAATTGTTTTAATGTACTAATTATTAGTGTGGTAAGACAATGAAATATGCTGCTGCCTTTCATGGGTTGCAAGGGTGATTTGTAATCCATAAGTTACAGTTTTCACATTCGGAGAGTAGGAAACTACAGACTTTGGCATCGAGCACAGTTTTGGCAGATGCAATATTTTCACAGTTTTTAAAATAAAATACTAATCTGCATTTGTTTTTCATCGGAAGTCTACAGACCACTCCAGGCTTGTTTGTTTGTTTTCTTGAGCTATCATTATTAACCAGGTGAGTGTACAGTCGCAGTACCCTCTTCAGCCATGACCTGTGCTCATTAGCACAAAAGGTTACAGAGAACAGGAAGAGACAAACTTTTGACAAATACAGCATTCTAATAATGAATAGTAGATAAAAATAGTGTCCAAAATGTTCCGTCATAAATGGCAATGGGGAAAAAAGTCATTAAGGAAAAAGTACCCAAAATGAA
>NC_056744.1:1716994491-1717051991 GCF_019279795.1 Protopterus annectens
CACCCATGTCAATGGAAAATAGATGCATGACTGTCAAATCAAGCACCAATGCACTGCATGAACACGTATATAAATGCATGGAACTAGCCATACCCAACAGAAGCAACATGCTCTCCTCCAAAAAAGGAAGCCACTCTGGTGGTCCTCTGCCATTAATCAACTCTACAACAGTAGGAAGAAACCGTTGCAGAAAAAGTCCCAAGACTAGAAACACTCCCTTACTATCCTCAACAAAAGGTTGAGATCCCTCATCAAAACCTCTAAAGCCAGCTATGAAATTAGAATTGCAGCAGAAACTAAAAACAACCACAAAGCCTTCTAAAGTTATATCGAAAATCTCCATGGAAATACCCAGGTTGCTCTGAGTTACTGCACAATGGTACCTCATGTACTGATCCAACAGATATTGGCAACATACTGGCCGACAGATTCAGTGCCAACTTTACCCCTCCCCCCCAAAGGACCAATCTCAACACCAGAGGAATGCCAGGCACCCAGCCTTACTGCAACACAGGTTAAAGCTGCATTGTCCAAGGCCAACAATACAGCTTCCATGGGGACCCAACAATATCCCTGGATGTGTTCTACATGGACTACAAAGTGAACTGGCACCAGATCTGTGTGCCGTGTTCAATCACAGCCTCACCTCATGCTTTGTCCCTACTGAATGGCGCACTGCTACAGTCACCCTCTCCATAAAGAGGGAGTGACTACAGACCCTGGGAATTATCGCCCCATTAGCCTGATGTGTCTGATATGTAAGGCTGTGGAGCACATCATCATGGACCTAATTAACAAGGCTATATGGAACCTCCAAACTCTAGATCTCATGCAGTTTGTTTTTGTGAAAGGTAGAGCATGCCTGCTCAACCTGGTTGACTTGTTTGAGTCCGTCACCAGAGCTGTGGATGAGGGGAAGGCAGTTCATACAGCCTACCTTGATCTGGCAAAGACCTTTGATACCATTCCCCACTCAGGAATTATTGGTAAACTCACCAAACTAGGCATCCACCCCTATATCACTAGGTGGGTTGCAAATTGGCTCACAGAACCCACAGTGTGAAAGTAGTGGACTCCAAGTCAGACTGCCAACCAGTCACGGGTGGAGTCCCACAGGAATTGGTCTTGGGTCCTTTCCTGTTTGGAATCTACTTCTCAGAAGTCCAGGCCAACACTGAGGGACTCTGGCTGACCAAATTCAGAGATGACTGCAAGCTGGGAGCCATTATTAACTCCCCAGGTGATGTAGACATCCTACAGAAAGGCCTCACTGAGACCAGTGACTGGTGTCAAAATGATGGCCTTAAACTTAATGCCAAAAAATGCATTGTCATCCTCTTTGAGAAAAACTCATTTCTCACTATTTACCACATTGATGGGAGTCCACTGAACACAGAGGGCATTATAAGAGATCTGGGGACATAGTTTGACAGCAATCTCTACTTCGACCACAACATTGCCACTGTAGTCAGAAAGTCCTCTATGTGGCACATCTCATTACCAAGGGTTTTGCATGCAGGAAGAAAAAGGTCATCATCTCTCTCTACTCTTCCCTCATTAGACCAATCATCGAGTATGATGCTCCATTTGGCATGTACCTTACTAGACACATGCAACAGCTAGAAAGGCCACAAAAGCACCTCACAAAGAGGATTCTAGACCTTAAACACATGTCCTACATGGACAGACTCAAAAAAACTCCAGCTATTCTCTGTCTCATATCGTATACTAAGAAGCAATCTCTGCTTGACTTGCAAAGCCATGTCTGACCCAGCTCTATTAGAAATGCTACATCTAAAGAAATCCCAATCCCTCTGCACCACATGCTTCAGAGACCTCAACCTCATTACTACAATCAACAGAAAATGCTGGAGGGGCAGGTTCATAACCCAGAGACTGCCCATACTATGGAATAGACTTCCATACATGTCAAGCAGAGCACCTCACTGGCCCTCTTCAAGAGCAATCATGATGACTGGATGGGAAATAGAAAGTTCACCCCGGGGATCACTCCAGTGACTCTACGTGATAGAGGCACTGGGAACTAATGTCAGGTGGCACAATGCCAGGGCACTTCTATGGACTAGGCTTGTAAAGGCTCCAGGGCTATTAGCCTAGTACACACCTATAAATTTATGATGCCGTGCAGAGGTGGGATGCAGGAGGGCAGAGAAGGCAGGCTCACCCTATAGTTCCTGGAGTGGAGAGACAGAGTCGTTGTTACTCTTTGTTGCTTGCACAGCATAAGGTGCCCACACTGAGGAAGGAGGTTAGGGTTTGCTGGAAATCCCTCACCAGGCTGTAGTGTGATGGCTTCCTTCCTGGAACATCCCATTCCACAATAACTGCAGGTAATATGGCATACAGCCTGCAAATGAAAAGGGGATTGCTGTTGCAGGATTCTCCTGATAGGAAGATTGTCCCTTTTGGGCTTGAGCAAGCCTTCCAGGGAGCTAAAGAAGCTGGCACTGTAGAGTAAATGGCATGAGGAAGCCCAAGGTCAGCAGCAATTAGTAAGAAATATAAAGATACAAAAAGGAATCTATTTGCAGTGTTATGTGTGTATGGATTCACTTCATATGGTCGAATTAGCATTTTGTCAACTTGCAGATCATCGAGACCACATTGTCGAAAACTTAAAATAATAAACTCCCAGAACATTGTATTTTACCACCTGGAAACTAACCACTCAGCCACCATGGTGAACATTGCCCTTTTTTTCACTGTAGTGTGATCTCGGAGTTGGTATATTTAGTTGGGGGGGTGAGGGGCGAAGCCCCCCCCACTTTGGTGGGTTTTCTGTTTCTATTTTAGCTGGTGGTGGTGGAGTGGTTAGTTTCCATGAGATAAGATACGATGTTCCAGGAGTTCGTTATTTTAAGTTTTCAACAATATGGCAAGCTAATGAAATGGCAAGTCAACTATATGAAGTAGGTCCGTGTATAGATGCGTTGAATTTTTTCTTTCTTTCTTGTTGGTGCCTCATTTGGTGAGGCAGAGAATCTTAGGTAATGTTAGGAGAAGGCAGTGGTGACTATGGATTTCAGAAAGTCCTTTGAATCTGCATGTCCTATTTTTGCCTTTTTGTAATATGAATGGTTTTGATTTCCAGTGCATCATTCTGTTAAAGACGAACGGCTTATCTTAAACAAAGTTGTAATGCTGGTAGAGGTAACATAATGGAGAGAAAAGGTGATGGCTGGAAGCAACAATGATGTATTTATACAAATTAGGTGTGGTATTTATAAGGCATTAACTGGTGCTATGCGAGTAAGATTTAAATTATGTGAGGTGGTGAGTAAGTGAGATTCTGAGTTGTTCTAACATGGGAAGTTTACGGGTTTCAGATGAGCTAGTGTTCCATACGGTCAGTGACAGCTTTTATGTATGTATGTCCTACAATTAAAATGGTAAAATCTGATCTTTATAGGGGCTTGCAGTGGGGGGGGGGGGTGTTGCTGATAATGGATAGTGTTAATTTCAGAATCTACCAGATGTAAAGAACTGAAGTCAAGGTGGGTAACTTTATAGGTGGTAGTGTCAAGAATAAAAGTGGATGTTTCCATGGATGTTAGAAGGTAATGGTATATATGACTGTAAGAAAGCCTGATGAATCTCCATGTTTTATTTTGGGATTTTTGTTCTGTGGATGGATTTTGAGCAATACTAAATGAAGAGAGTTGAAGATTATCTGCATTAATAGTGTGTTGCTGTAGAGCATCTGAAGTCTAGGGTTAGGTAACTAATGAATTTGTAACCATGCCCATGTCTTCTTAGAGCTTTAGCTACCTTGTTGAAATTGTATTGAGGCAAGGGATTACCTCAAGATATCATTAAGTGTCAAGGGAAGGCTTGAGGGTTAACCCTTTAGTTTACAAGCTTATAGGGAGAAATGAGGGTGACGGGGTCCCCCATTAGGTCTGTGAGGGGTATTGTGGAGTTACTGGTGAGTAATCGTGGTGTGCTAAATATGGTGTACGTTTTGGTGATGTTTAAAATTAAGTCATTCCTCTACATCCAGTGGCAAAAGTTAGTAAAGTGAACTTGCATGGAATTTTTATATATCACTGTCTTTGCCTTCTTTTGAGAGGATTATATCAGCTGCATATAGTATATTTTAAGTGTGGTCATGCAGATTGGAGATAATTAATCTACAAAAGTAGACTGAAACTTAAATTAAGCATTGAGGTACACCAGTTAACAAAGTAGTGCATTTGGAAGCTTTGGGTGCATTCAGAACATTAATGGATATGTGTATAAGTAGGATATAAACCATGGCATGCTTGCTTCTGTGAAGCCCAAGTGGGTGAGTTTGTTTTGAAGGGCTTTTTTTTAAACTGCAGTCCATTTTCCATATTGCTGAAAATATAATTGTTTGCAGCTCCATCTTGTCCTCATAAAGGTGTTTCCTTGTCTGTCTCTCCTCTGTTTTTAGATTTCCACCGCTAACTCAAGTAATTTATATATGCCATCATTCTTTAGTTAAAACCAATTAGTCTTCTTTTAAAACAAAAAACATCTTTATTGAATTATCACTTATCACATAGGCAATCATACATTTATATAAATTAAAACAAACTATGCTGGCATATTTTCAGTTGCAAACATTATACATCACTTATATTCTCACGATAGAAATCCACCAGCGACTTTAACCTGTAACAATAAAGGCTCTCCTCCGTATAAATAATAATGGCACTTCAACT
This sequence comes from Protopterus annectens, assembly GCF_019279795.1. NCBI lineage: Eukaryota > Metazoa > Chordata > Ceratodontiformes > Protopteridae > Protopterus > Protopterus annectens. The sequence continues at coordinate 1,716,999,198 of NC_056744.1, forward strand.
CTCTCCAACACCCTTTGATACAGGCAAATGTAATCCACAGTTGGCACGAAGGTGTAAATATACGTAGTTTATTTATAATAAAAATACACAAACAGATTGAGCGCTTTCATCTCCTTCACGGAGACTTCATCAGAATCACTTATATTCTGTCCAGTCATTTTCAATCAAGCATTACAAAGTTCATTCAATTCCTGCCCTCCCTTAAACTTCATCCATTCTCCAAAACATTGTTATGCATGCATTGTTTCCACAATTCCCATTTTTTTCTATGTAATTTGCTCCTACCTTTTTAAAAGATCCCACTTCCAGTTCTTTTATCTCTGTTACTATATCCACTACTTCTAATACTGTTGGTTTAGTCTTTGATTTCCATTTTTAGTAATTGCTTTTTTGGGAGCCTTGAACTCAGCAAGACCTTACTGTGTCTAGGTAATTCTGATTTTGTATCATAGCTCAAAAAATAATTTCCTTAGTTATACCAAATTGCTCACCCAGTATTTCTTTTTTTCTCAAATATTTTTTTATTTTCAATTAAAATAACATTTACGTAATATTTTTAAATATCGTTTTAAACTATATACAATATTTACAATAGCCTGACTTTCAGTTATATACACTATATGTTATTAAGTATAGAATTAACAGATCAGTTATCAGAGATACAATATTGATTATTGCAGAGTGTCCAACAAAGATATAACTTTCTTCCAAGGATTATTTACCAATGGCCTGAGATAGATTCGTAGTTCCTTGACTTTTATTTCCATCAATGCAGTTGTCTTCAGTAAAGTATAGAATTCTTCCAAGGTCGGGGGTGTATTTGAATTCCACCTTCTGGTTACGCATTTTATATATAGCAAGTATTGTCCATAGCAAATACATATTTGTCTTATTCAGGTAGGAATATTCATTTACATTTAGTATTATCAATACTTTAGTTAAGGTAAAGGATACAGTAAATAAAGCTTGTAAAAAATGATTGATTCCATTCCAATATGATTTAATTTTATTACATTCATAAAAAATGTGAATCCAGTCTGCTTTATTTTTCACACCTCTAACAAGCATTTTTAGTAGTACTGATCTTTTTAATTCTATCCGGTGTTAAAAATGCTCTATGTAAGTATTTCCAGTTAAATATTTTCCAGTACTGTGTGTTGGTGTAATTAACTGATAGTAAGATGTTACTTTTAATTTCTTCTGTTAACTGCAATGACTGACCTTTTGTTAAGAACTGCCAGTATGATGGTTTGGGAATTGTTTTATATGTTATTAACTCTTTATATAGATTTGAAATAGAATTTTTCTTTTCACAACTATTATATATAAATTCATGCAGAAAACTTATTAGATTTGGAATATCTTTAAATGAGGAATTATTAATTAATCTGCATAAATCTTGAGTGTACATTAGAATGCTTTGTAAGGTTAACCAGTCCTGTGTTGGTATATTGCAAGTAGTTTTTATCATATGTATATCTAAAACATTTAATTTATTTACACATTGAAACCAGCATAGGAATCCATTTTGTTCCCAGGAGGTTATTGTTTCCCTATATATTTTGTGAGGAAAGTTCTTAGTGATGGTAAATGGGGTTAAAAGGTCAAACTAAAGTTTTAGATCTATGTTTGCATTGATAAGATTCCTAAAGGAATTGCTGTAATGATTAATCAGTGTTGTTTTAGGTTTTGTTATATTATATTGTATACTTATGCATAGTATGTTCCAGGTTTTGTTTGATTTTTCTACTATTAAATTTGTTTTAACAGATTAAATTCTTGTTAACATAGCCATTGTTAACTCTTTCCAGCTGGCAGAATAATTTGGGTTTATCCAGTCTATTGTAGTTTTAAGCATAGCTGCTTTTATATATGTTTCTATTTCTGGGAAGTTCAATCCTCCTTGTTTCCAGGGTCTAATGTGATGAGTTAGAGCTACTCTATTCTTTTTGGGATACCATACAAATTTTATTAAACATGAGTTTATTTCTTTAAGAATGCATATTTTAGGAATTAACTGCATTACTAATGCTACATATAGTATTTTTGGCAATAAGACCATTTTTATTAATTGCAATCTGTCTTCAAAAGTTAATATAATTTTGTTTTTTCTATATATATTTTTATTGTTTCAATAATGTTTTTATAATTTATTAATATTGTTTCGCTTATATCTTTGCATAACACTATTCCTAAATAATTTAACATAAGTTCTTGTTTTCATATGATGGATTTATCTGTAACTTGTAGGTCTTTTTTCTTATTTAAAAATAGAAATTTTGATTTTGATCTATTAAGGTGTACACCTGAAATCTTCTAAAATGTCTCCATTACTTCTTTTAGCTCTCCTAATGACTCTCTGGAGTTTGATAGGGTTAATAAAATATAAGCAAAAAGCATTATTTTAGATATGTACTGGTCATAGACTTCTATTCCTTTTATTCTTGGATTATTGTGTATTATTTCTGCAAGTATTTCTATAGCCAAAGCAAATAAAGTAGGAGAAAGGGAGCATCCATGTTTAGTACCTTTTTTTATATGGATCGATTCTGAGGTGAAAAGACCTAATTTAATGTAGGCTAAGTTATTAATATATATGTTTTTAGTTTAGTACTTTTCGTCATATGGATAGATTCTGAGGTGAAGGGACCTAATTTAATGTAGGCTAAGTTATTAATATATATGTTTTTAGTAATAAGATGAAGGGAGGAGGAAATTCAAATAATGCTAAAGTTTTAAATCGATATTCCCAGTTGAGGGAATCAAAGGCTTTTTCGATGTCTAATCCGATTACAAGTGTTTCTCTATCTTCTTTATTCATATAATCTATAACAGTAAGTTTCCTTTTAATATTATCATGTGTGTGCCTGCTATATAAAAATCCAGTTTGATCATTACTAATTGTCTTTGAAAGTGGAATTTTTGTTCTGTTAGCTAGGATTGACATGAATATTTTGTAATCATTATTCAGTAATGATATAGGTCTGTATGAGGTGCAAAGTTCTGATGGTTTGTTATCTTTTAGAACTGGTGTTATGAGAAAATATTTCCATGAGGGTGGTATTTTTGGTTCTGACTGGACTTCTAGCAAAGTTTTATGAAAAAGGGAGATTATTGTTGAAGGGAAGAGTTTGTAAATTTCCGTAATTATACCATCTATTCCTGGAGCTTTGTTATATTTACTTTCTTTTATCTTGTCAACAGTTTCTTTGTAGGATATATAGGTTTTTGTAGGTCTAGTTTTAGGTTTTCAAGAATTTTTTTTTATATTGATAAGATTTGTATCTAAGTTTATTTGGTTGGTATCTAAATCTTCTTTTTTGAAGTCTTCCATATAATGGAACCAAAATGCTTCAAGGATGTCTCCTATATCTGATACTTTTTTCCGATGTTCTTCATCCCACATTGCTGCAGTCCTAACACTTGGGTAGTCCGCTGTCCCAGTCGGCCCGAATACCAAAGTATAAGGCTGACGTCGGTCAAGGCGCATTAGTCTGACGTCAGGATGTCAGGGTACAAATGCGCATGACCGACGTCATATCCTCAGTCTTTTTTTGCCGCATGGTCCGATGCAGAAGCAGTATTGCGAGTGCAAGTTGGCGTTCTGAAATTTTCTGAAGTCGGAGTTTCAGACCGAATCAAAGTTGGCTAAGTACCCCGTTGGGGAATATTTTGGTTTTTTCTTGCCTCAGTATTTAACCGGATGTCAGAAAAAGTGAATAACTGTATTTCTTGTGGGAAACGGATACCTCATAGGGATTACCATACCTTGTGTATACCTTGCTTAGGGCCTGAGCACGACGTTGTTGGATGTCGCTCTTGTGCTAGATTTAACAAACGCACTATAAAGAGAAGGTTAGACTGTGCCAGGTTAGTTTTTGGGAAGCGTTGTAATTATAAAATGCCGCCGGATGCTCCGGCCCGCTTCGCCTAAAAAGCGCAAGGACAAAGCAGCAAAGCCTAGGTTGGAAGAACCGTCTGTTCCGGACGTCGGTTCTTTAGAAGGCTCGGTGGAGCCGGAGGTTCTCCCAGAAGTTTCTTTGGAGTCTCAGGGAGAGACTTTACTGTTACAAGATGTGTCCTCTCAGGAGGTAGGCCAGGCTGAAGGGGCTTCTCAGGTAGCTGTTCTCCCCTCCCTTCCTAAGGTGGTTAGGCCCTCCCCTTCTGTTTCCAAGGCTTCTTCGAGAGGCAGGCCAGGTTTAACTTCAGTAGGTGTCTCTCCTAGTTCTTCAGGGTCTTTGCCTAAGAAACATATGCTTAAAATGGCAGAAGATTTGATTACTATGATTAGAGGCTCTATGCCCCCTCCTGATAAGAGGCCTAGGGTGGAACCTGAGCTTGAGAGTTTTGAGCAGTGTTCAGAGGCTTCTGAGTCTTCGGCTGAAGACTTACAGGAGTATCCTCCTTATTCTGATTCTGATGTAGATGATTCTACTCCTTCGGCTTCTCCTCCTGAGGATTTTTCTTTTTCAGAGACTCTTCATTCCATGAGGGAGCATTTTAAATGGGAAGGTCAAGATTTCTCTGATTCCAGGAAGAGGCTTAGGGAATTTTTGTTTCTACCCCAGCATAGGCCTTTAGCTATACCTCCTGTTCTGGATGTGGTGGAAGATGTTTTTGCAGAGGCTTGCCTGAACCCTGATTCTTTGCCTCCTGCCCCAGCTAAACCGGATAGGTATTATAGGGTGCCTGAAGCTCATAAGTATCTTTTTAAGAGTCCTAGGGCAGACCCAGAAACTGTTTCTCAGGGGCCTAAAGGTGTTAAGGCTTCTGTTGTTAAAAATCCTGTTCCTCCTGATAAAGAGGCAAGGGCTTTGGATAGATGGGGAAAGAAGGTGTATACTTCTTCCACTTTAGCCATGAGGGCTTTGAATTGCCAGTTCCACATGTTAAAATTCCAAAATTATCTCCTTTCACAATTGAAGTCTAAGGTGGATGCTCTGGCGGAAGGTATTGAGTGTAAAGAGTTGCAGGATTTAGTTCATTTTTCTGAACAGGTGGGTAAGCATTCCTTACAATGTGGTTTTGATGCTGTACAGGCCTCTTCGAGGGTGGCTGCCACTGGTTCTGTTCTTCGCAGGCACGCCTGGCTGAGGGATCAGAATTTAGCTGAGCATGTTAAGACAAGGATTTTAGATGCTCCGTTGCAATCTGATGTGTTGTTTGGTTCGCCTGTGGAAGCAGTTTTAAAGAAAATGGAGGACAAGGCTAAGTCTATGCAGACTGTTAAAGATTTTTTGCAGGTTCAGCCTCCGAAGTTTAGTAGAAATTGGCCTACTAAGGGGTGGACATATCCTTCTTATGATTCCCAGTCTAGGGGTAGGTCTAGACGTGGTAGGGGCAGAGCTCAAGGTTCTTTTAGGCCTAGAACAGGGAGTTCACCTGCTCAGTCTTCTGGTGAGGGCAGGGGTCAGTCCTTTCGTAAACAGACCCAATGACCTGCCTTTTCAGCTGCCAGAGCCTTCGCGTCTGGCAGCACCTTTGGGAGGAAGGCTGGCACTTTTCAAAGAAAATTGGAGTTTAATTACCCAAGACAGATGGGTATTGGATATCATTCACCACGGTTACAGGTTTTATTTCCATACCTTGCCTCCTTTCAAAGGCATGCCAGACATTCCTCCTCTACAAAGAAAAGAGGCCCACAAGCAAATTTCTCTGTTACTCCAAATAGGGGCCATTCAGCCGGTTCCTGTGCCAGAAAGGGGCCTAGGATTTTATTCTCGCCTGTTCCTAGTACCAAAAAAGGGGAACACGTGGAGACCAATTTTGGATTTATCTATCCTCAACACTTATCTGGACATTCCCAAGTTCAAAATGTTGACGTTACAACAGCTTTTACCTCTGCTGGGCAAAGATCACTGGATGGTAACTTTAGATCTCAAGGAGGCTTACCTTCATGTGCCTATCAGACTAAGTTGCAGGAAGTATCTGCGATTTCGAGCTGGGAATTCCCATTATCAGTTCTCTGCATTGCCCTTTGGCTTATCTACTGCGCCCAGAGTATTCACAAAAGTTCTGGCTCCAGTGATAGCTTACTTCAGGCTAAAAGGAATACAAATCTATCCTTACTTGGACGACTGCCTGATTCTGGCTCAAGAAAAGGAAGACCTTATTCAGCATTTGGAATATGTGATAGCAGTGCTAAGATGCCTGGGGTATTCTGTGAACGAAATAAAGTCCAGTCTAGTACCCTCTCAAGACATGTGCTTTCTGGGTGTGAGACTGAATACAGCAACCCAGATGGCCTTTTAACCCCGGACAAACAAAAGAATCTTTCCATTTACTTCCATCAACTATCTCTTCAGTCCGGGCTGACTGCAAGGACAGTCCTTCAAGCCTTAGGGTTCATGGCATCTTGTATTCTGGTGCTTCCCAATGCCAAACTGCATATGAGGAAGCTGCAATGGTATCTCAAAATGTATGGACACAGCACTGCCAGGATTTGGACACTGTCATTCAAATAATACCTTGCATTCAAAAGGAATTTTTGTGGTGGGCTCAGGAATGTCACCTAAACAAGGGCTCTCTGTGACCCGGCCAGAGGCGAGTCAGATTCTAACGACAGATGCCTCAGACATAGCTTGGGGAGCTCATCTGAATGGAAAGTGGATACAAGACAAGTGGCCTGCCAGACTACAGCATCTACATATCAACATGAAGGAGATGTTAGCAGTCCAGTTTGCATTAATGGCTTTCAAGGAGTTACTTCTTCCAGGGCAGGTGTTGATTCTAACAGACAACACAACTGTCATGTGGTACATCAACAAACAAGGGGAACACATTCTTATCCTCTATGCAGGCAAGCAATGATTTTGTGGGAGACTGCGCTCAGCTTGCAACTAAATCTTCAGGCAAGGTTTCTGCCGGAGCACAGAACTCCTTAGCAGATGTGTTAAGCAGGCAAATCATGGATCCCCACGAGTGGAAACTGGATCTTCATGTATTTCGAAATTGACAGTGTCATGGGGAACTCCAGACATAGATCTGTTCGCTTCTCCACTAAACCACCAGCTGCCAAAGTTTTGCACAAAGGGGTTTCATCACACAGCTTGGAAAGTGGATGCTCTTTCTTTCAGTTGGAAAAATCTTCATGTGTATGCCTTTCCACCTCTGCCTCTCCTCCCAAAGGTACTCCTAAAGGTCAGACAAGACAAGCCAAGGATGATTTTAATAGCTCCAGATTGGCCTCGGCAACACTGGTACCCATTACTGAGGAGTCTGGTAAGGAAGCCTCCATGGCCTTTACCTTTGATTCCACACCTATTGTCTCAGAGGGACGGTCATCTACTCAATGTCAAGCTTCACTCTCTTCATCTAACAGCCTGGCATATTCTGTTTTGAACCACAGCAGGTCTCAACTTCCTCAACAAGTTTTGAATGTGATTATGGAAGCCAGAAGACCTAGTACAAGGAAAGTGTACGAGAAAAATGGAAGAGATTTTTATTTTGGAGTGCAGCAAAGGATTTGGAGATTTCTGAGCCTAATTTGAGTGTGGCTCTTCAATATCTTACTGAGTTATTGGACAAAGGTTTGTCTTTCTCTTCCATTAAGATTCATGCTGCAGCAATTTCAGCTCACTATGATTGTGACCCACCATTGTTTTCTCATCCTTTGTTCAAGCAATTTCTTAGAGGGGCAAAGAATATAAGACCCCCACGTAGAGCTCCTACTCCTGCTTGGGATCTCAATTTTGTGTTGGAGAAACTTACTCTACAACCTTTTGAGCCTGCAGCTACTGCTGAATTGAAATACTTGTCATGGAAGACTGCTTTTTTGTTGGCCATTACTTCTGCAAGAAGGGTTTCTGAATTGCAGGCCCTTATGGCGGTTGAGCCTTTTTTGATTTTCCATAAGGATAGGGTATCATTACGTACTAATCCTTCCTTTATGCCTCAGGTGGTTTCTAGTGTGGCTTTAAACCAAACTATTCATTTGCCTACTTTTTATGCAGATCCCCAAAATAAGGGGGAAAAGATTTTGCACACTTTAGATGTACACAGGCAGTTGCGTTATTATTTAAGCAGGACTATGGATTTTAGGCAGTCTCAGCAGTTGTTTGTTTCTTTTGCTTTGAGTTCTCAGGGCAAGCCTGTGTCAAAACAAACTATTTCTAAGTGGATTGGGTTTTGCATTGCATTTTGTTATTCCCATCATGGCAAGGAGATTCCAGCTGGGATTAGGCCTCATTCCACTAGGGCTACTGCCACTTCAACAGCATTTCTAAGGGGTGGCAACTAAGGATATTTTGGAGGCAGCTACTTGGAGTTCAGTGCATACTTTCTCTAAGCATTACCACCTTCCTCTCTACTCTAAATCTAGGGCTGGTTTTGCCACGGCTATTTTGCAGGGCATGTTGACAGCTCCTGCTTCTTTATGATTTGCCAGCCTCCCTTACCTCTGCTTTGGGATTCTACCCAAGTGTTAGGACTGCAGCAATGTGGGATGAAGAACATAGTACAGTTTTGTACCTACCATAAATGTAGATGTTCAAGATCCACATTGCTGCAGTCCAATTTACCTCCCTCCTTCCCTCTGTGTTTAGGGGTGGTTGTGTGGGTGGGGTTGTACTTTTGTAAATTTGTATATATTGTACATATATTTGGTACAGGAGTGTTTGGTGTTTTTTGGTTTTGGCCTTATCTTTTTAGGGTCTTCTGACATCTGGGGCAAGAAAAGACTGAGGATATGACGTCGGTCATGCGCATTTGTACCCTGACGTCCTGACGTCAGACTAATGCGCCTTGACCGACGTCAGCCTTATACTTTGGTATTCGGGCCGACTGGGACAGCGGACTACCCAAGTGTTAGGACTGCAGCAATGTGGATCTTCGAACATCTACATTTATGGTAGGTACAAAACTGTACTTTTCTTTTCATGATTTATACTACTAATGTTATTTGCTTTAGATTGCATTTTAATTCCTGTAGATGTTATGTAGATATCTGGGGGAGGTGGCTAATGTGTTTATTTTTAATTTTTCCAAGGCTAGACAAGTTTTGTGTGTTAGAATTTCATTATATTTTTTTATTTAATCCCTCTATTTCTTTTTTGACTTCTGGACAATTCTGATTTTTTTTAGATTTTGCTGTCAAGAGTCTGGTTTGCAAGTCTAATGATTCAGATTCCCACTCTCTAACTTTGTTTTTGTACCAGCTAAGGGTCTTACCAAGTAAATACGCTTTTAATGAGTCCCAAACCATGACTCTACTGATTTCTGTTGTATTATTAATTTCAAGAAATAATTGTAGTTCTGACAACATCCAGCGTCTGAATTCTTTAATTTTCACGATATATGATGGAATTCTAGTTGAGAGGATTAAAGGTTTAAACTCTGTTTGGAGCTCCATTATCAGAGTCATGATCTGAGAAGGAGCATGGAACTATTGAGAAGTTGAGGATTTTTGTTTGTAAATCCTGAACTACGAATAATTTGTCTATTCTGGTTTGTGTTCCAAATCTATGGTCTTTATGGGAAAATAATAATGATTTATCATCTTTTACTTTAAAAGTGTCTATTAAATGAAATGAATCAATTCATTTTTCTAAGGATTTTGAAATAGTTGCTATACGAAAAGACTTCTTGGTGGTTTCAGAAGCTTCTAAGGTACAATTAAAGTCTCCTCCCAGTATAAGATTTCATTTATAATTGTTGGAAATAAAATCTAGGTGTTTTATTAACCATTTCTGCTCCAATTCCTGAGAACCAGTATAGATTAGCTAAGGTTCATATTCTGTTATTAAATTTAATTATAACAAATGCTAGTAGACCTTCTTTGTCTACATATTTATAAATAACTTTTGGAGTGATTATGTTTTTCTTCCAGAGAATTGATGCTCCTTTTGTCTTTGTTCTATAGGAGGATTGAGCTAAGACTGTATAGTCCTTAGGGTTCCAAACAGGGGTGTAGCCAGGATTTTCAAATTTGTATTTACAGCTCCCAGAATGCTACCCCCTCCACAAGCCACACCCACATTAACACTGCTGACCATTCCCTTCATATTGCTGATCTCTGAACAGATCACTGGCAAGTATATGTCAGGGTAGTAATTACGTACATGATGCCTGAACATTTCATTCCAAAGGTGCATCTTCAGTAAGTCAAAAAGAAAATACCTTTCCATTCACACTAGGACAGATCAGTTTGCCCTTCCCAAGATTACTGTTCTTTCCCTAACCCTTGTAGTGGCTCATTAGAGCTCCAGTAGTGCTGCTGACTAAAGGACTGGCAGGCTCTAGGCAACACAAGCTCCGCAGTGTTGTGCTCTGTAGGTACAACATATAAAGCTCTCCCTAGGTAACACCCAAGCTGTGAGCCACAACTACTTCACTTCCACCCGCATGGGTCACCTGGCAATAGCTGGTCACTCCTACGGACTACACTCACACTCAGCCTTTTGGAATAGCAAACCTTACATTCCCAACAACAAATACATTTTAGCTGGGTTCAGTCATACTGCCGCTGACAATAAATGAAGATGTACCCATGGCAGTCAATCAAGTAAAAACTAAAGCAGCTGTAATTTACATCCTTACTACCCAACATGTGAATCTCAAGCCTTTGCTGAAAGGAAATTGGTTAAAGCAAGAAAATTACCCTAGGCCCCAGAACCAATGGAATTGTGCATGGTCTAAAGTGCTTTTTGGAGTTTTTCTAGTGTTCATCATCATCTTCTTTCGGCTGTTCCCATTAGGGGTCACCACAGTGGATCATCTGCTTCCATTTCTTCCTGTCCTCTGCATCATGCTCTTTCACACCATCTGCCTGCATGTCCTCTCTCACCACATCCATAAACCTTATCTTAGGCCTTCCTCTTTTCCTCTTACCTGGCAGCTCCAAGCTTAGCATCCTTTTCCCAATATACCCAGCATCCCTCCTCAGCACATGTCCAAACAAACGCAATCTCGCCTCTCTTGCTTTGTCTCCAAACTGTCCAACATGAGCTGACCCTGTATTATACTGAGTCCTAAACCTGTCCATCCTAGTCACACCCAGTGCAAATCTTAACATCTGCCACATCCCGCTCTGACTCCTGCCTTTTTGTCAATGCCACCGTTTCCAACCCATGTCACATAGCTGGTCTCACTACCTTCTTGTAGATCTTCCCTTTCACTCTTACTGGTACTAGTCTGCTACAAATCACTCCTGACACTCTTCTCCACCCATTCCACCCTGCCTGTACTTCCACATTCACCATTACTCTGCACTGTTGATCCAAAGTACTTAAACTCATCCACCTTTTCCAACTCTACTCCCTGCATCCTCACCATTCCTCTACCGTCCCTCTCATTTACACATATATATATATATATATATATATATTCTGTTTTAGCCCTGCTGACCTTCATTCCTCTCCTCTCTAAAGCATATCTCTACCTCTCTAGGGTCTCCTCAACCTGGTCCCTACTCTCACTACATATCACAATGTCATCTGCAAATATCATAGTCCATGGGGCCTCCTGTCTGATCTCATCTGTCAACCTGTCCATCACCACTGCTAATAAGAAAGGGCTCAGAGCTGATCCTTGATGTAATCCCACCTCTACCTTAAACATATCTGTCACTCCCACCACAGTCCTCACCAATGTCACACTACCCTTGTACATATCCTGTACCACTCTTACATATTTCTCCAAGTCCACAAAGACACAATGCAACTCCTTCTGACCTTCTCTGTATTTCTCCAACAACACTCTCAGAGCAAACATTGCATCTGTAGTGCTCTTTCCTAGCATGAAACCATACTGCTGAACACTAATCATCACCACCCTTCTTAACCTAGCTTCCACTACTCTTTCCCATAACTTGAAGCTGTGACTGATCAATTTTATCCCTCTGTAGTTACTGCAGCTCTGTACATCACCCTTATTCTTAAAGATAGGTACCAAAACTCTTTTTCTCCACTCCTCAGGCATCCTTTGACTTTCCAAAATTTCATTAAGCAAACTGGTTAAAAACTCCACTGCCATTTCTCCTAAGCACCTCCATGCTTCCACTGGTATGTCATCTGGGCCAACAGCCTTTCCATTCTTCATCCTCTTCAGGAGTTTTTCTAGTGTTATGATCCAGTAATAGTATGAACAAAATTATTGGAAAGAAATGAAAAGAAATTCAAGGAAGAAATAAGTTTTGCCCAAAGCTGACATGATACCACCCAATATGCTGAGAAGGCAACAGCTTCTATAGACAAAAAGTGCATCTGCAAATGCTGGCTGCTTCCCTACCCTCCCACAAAATGAAAACATAGTCACTTTATGTATAGCTCTGTTGTTACATGCTGAAAGAACAAATGAAGACAGTCCGGTTTGATTGTGAAAAATGTTGAAACAATTATTACACCATTCTCAGCCTCCTTGTAAGTTGGTGTAACTGATCTTGTGTGCACATATCTGAGTAGTGCTGGTTTTTGACTATGCTGGGTACAGGGCATTAGTTGGGGATGGGGTCCATCTACTAAGTCTGTTTCAAACTTCCAATGTACAGAATAATTTACTGCCAAGCTCTATGCATATTTAAGTAGTTGATAAACACATCTACCCCCCCCCCCCAGAAATAAATACAACACTACATTTAAAAATAAAACCCTATGGGCAGCACAATAAAAAAATACTCATTGCACGCAAACATAAATGTAACTGTCAGAAAGCCAAAAACATTCTAGCTGAACTAAGCAAGGAATTCAGAACTGTGATTAAATCAACCAAAGCCTAATATGAGGTAAAAATATAAACTCAGGTGAAAGATAACCACAGAGTATTTTTTAACTGTGCTAGAAATCTCAAGCAATGACTGTTTCTACAGTGAGCTAATAATAAATTATATCACATACTTGAATCGGAGGATATAGACAATCCACTGGCCAACTAATTCAGATTGAACTTCATCCCCTCCCCAATCTTCCAATATTCTCACATCAAATATCTGCATCTATAATCCCCTCAAATCTCTCAATAATTTCTGAAATTACTACCTAAGGCCAAGAGAGTACTGCGGTGGTGGTGCTGCAGTAGCATTGTTGCCTCACAGTAAGACGTTGTCCTGTTTGATTCTCAGCTAGAGCGTCTTCTGTGTGGAGACATGCGTGAATGGGCGTACCTTCATTGAAGGTTGTGCGTCAGGGCTGGCAGCTCAGCACTTAAAAATCTACTGCCAATCATTGGCGGACCGGAGTTCCGCTGCGGTGACCCCTAACTGGAAAAAGCAGAAAGACACAACAACAACTACCTAAGGCCAAGAACATAATGTCTGTTGAGACTGGATAACACACTAGGCCGCCTACCGGTTAGTCTGAACTTGATATGTCAAACCCCCTACAAAGGCTATTCAATACCAATCTCAAAAGAGGTTTTGTGCTGGAAGAATGAAAGACTGCAACAGATATTCCCTTGCATGAACATGAGACATCAATGGGCTGAGGCAATTATATACACATAAGCCTAACTAGTCTCATCTGAGAACTTCTGTCAACAATGAGCTGTCCCTTGATCACCACGTATTCACTATTGTAAGGAAATCCTTTTTCATTGTACAGCTTATATCTAAAGGTATATCATTTGATCCAGGCACATAATTGTTCCCCTCTACTTGGCACTCATTAGGCCAATCACTGAGTATAATGCCCCTTTTGGTATGTACCTGTCCAGACACTTGTCACAAGTGGATGCCATTTAACCCTCAAACATTTAGGAATTATTCCATAGCAAACCTCCAACTAATGCCTTATACAATGGTGAAATTTCCATTCCCCCAAACCATGTGACCTCTGCTACCAGTATGGAATTGTTTACAGAATCCCTATACCATCATGTAAACAGCTGCACTGAGGTAGCTGTACCCACAAGGAATAAGCAGAAAACTAACTCAAATAACAAGCCCACCTGGTGGAATCCTGATATCAACAAGTTGTATGACAAAAGGAGGAAAACCATGGCCAAAACAAGGAAGTGTAATATCCAGCAAAGTGAGAAACCCCTCAAACTAATTCATCAACTCAGAAATCTTATCAAGTCCACCAAAGCCAAATTTGAAATATCCTCAAAGACAAAGGATAAACACAAGGCCTCCATCAGCTTTGTCCACAACCTCAAAGGTACTACTTAAAAGGAATCACAGGATAGAGCAAACCTGATGGCTGATAAATTTAATCACAATTTCATCCCTTCTTCCCCTCAATACCTCCCAGGTGACACCCCCACCCATAACACTCCTGGCTATCACTAGCAAACAAGACTTCAATGCACTCTTCAAGGCAAAGAATACTACATCAATGGGCCCTGATAATATCCTGGGATACCTCTTGGATAGCATGAACTATGAGATATCAAACACTCTAAAATCACTGTTCAGCATTAGCCTACTAATTGACTTCATGCTTAGTGAATGGAGGACTGCAACAGTTAATCCTTAGCACAAGGTTTGGCCTTCTACTGACCTGGATAACTACAGACCATAAGTCTGATTAGCCTTGCATGTAAAGCAATGGAAAGAATTATCATGGATATTTTAAATAAAGACGCAAGGAACCTGTTTTCTTACTTACTTCTACAATGGTTACAGATATTTAAATAAATAGCACAAGCATTGATAGCCATTTGCTAAACAAACAGTCCCACAATGAAAACAGACTTAGCATGAGCAGTAAACGCCTCTGTCCTTTGGAACTCATACTTATTGAAGTGGCATGAAAACCCACATTAAAAGAAAATGCATCTGGCCAGTGGAGGATTAAGTTTACCTTTGAGCTGTTTCAAATCATAGGCTCCTTGCACACATTTATAGGGCCATGCACATGTGTTCTTTGATTCAACTTTCTGATTTATTAAATTATATTATTTGTGTAATACAGCACCATTTGTTACAATGGTGTTTTAAATTTATAGTTATGAACATTATTCTAGTAAGCAATGAAACAAAATATATGAACCAATAATTACAAAACTGCGTATTTCAGAAAATTTCAACCATAAAAGACCACTCAAGCTTCTGTCATTGCAATCCACCAATATTACTCAATAAGCACAATCTCTACAGAAATAAAAATCATCCGAATAATTCCACATAAAAGAGATCTGTAATAAAGAGTTTGCTACTGGCAAACAACTTTACATTTCAATGTTTCATCTACAAATTCAGTGCCTGCTGCCCTTGAAGAATGAATTGCCTATGTAAGATTAAAAAATTGGTAAGGTGGTAATATTTCAATAGGGAATGACTGACAAAGTGACAGGTTCATAGTTACTAGCCACTCCTTAAAATGCACCAAACAATCAGCAATCAAAATGGCACTGCAATATCAGCACTTCATCTGCATGGTGTGGAAGTAGAATCCATAGCCTTCTGCACCAAAAGCAATTATGCTACTAACACTGCTTTCAAATTCTACAACACAAACAGTGACTGCCATTTGCTAAACATAACAGTTAGTTGTACCATTGAAAACAGATTTAGCATGAGCAACAGTAAACTTATCATCTTGAAACTCACAATTCCATGAACATGAAATGAAACTCAGCCCCTGGAAAATGCACTGAAACTCTGTTCCCTGAAAATGTACTGAAACTCAAACTCACAATTCCGTCAGCAGTCTGTTAGTTGGTATAGAGGATTCAGGCGTCTCCTGTAACCAAGTTACAGGATCAAGCCTGAGCAAGTTACTTGACTAACCTGCCCTCCCCTTTAACTAGGGCATTACACACCATACCTCCATACCTCTCAACTCTTAGTATAAGAAATCTGGACAAAGCCTAAAATAATGGGGGGCAACGGCCCCAAAATTGAGACAGATTTTAAATATTGCTCTTACGTACTTAGAAAGTTGCTAGAATAACAGCATTTGTCTTAGCATGCATTTTCTAAAGGAAATGAAGTCTGAAACTCAAATGCATGACATTTAGTTATTTCAATCCTTAGTGATTCGCCAGAAAACCACAAATATTGAGGAACAGGAAAAAATATGCGGCAAAATTCAGGACATTCTGCTAACATCTGGACAGTTGAGAGGTACGCATATGTCTCAATCTCTTTGTGTAATAAATCTGGACAAAGCCTGAAATAATGGCGATACAATGGCCCCAAATAGGGATCATGCCTCTCAACCACTTCAAGCAAGAAATCTGGACAAAACTAGTAGTAATGGGGGAACAAAGGACCAAAAATAGGGAAACATTTTAAATATTGTTCTTACAGAATTAGAAAGTTGATATAATTACATGTTTTGCATTAACATGAATTTTCTGAAGGATATGGAGTTGGAAACTCAAATGTCTGCATTATTTTCTCACTTCATTCCTCAATGGTTAGTCAGTAATTTGCAAAACCACCAATTTTAGGGAAAATGGAACAAAAATTTGAGGCAAAATCTGGACATTCTGTGAAAATCTGGACAGCTGAGAGGTATGATAGGGATAGATTTTAAATATTGTCCTTTTAAACTTAGAAAGTTGCTAGAATAACAGGAATTGTGTTAAAATATATTTTCTGAAGGATATGAATAAATATGTCATTATTTAGTGACTTATCCCCTCTGTGATTTTCCAGAAAACCACATATGTTATGAGAAACAAACCAAAACTATGAGGCTAAATCTGGACAGTTGAGAGTTATGTTAAAGACGCACACATCCCTTCCTAACTTCTCACACATAGCAACACAGTCATCCTCTACTTCATATATCAACAAACGGTTAGTTTACATATACATATAACTACTCTCTCATATAGCAACACAGACCACAGTCTTCAATTTAAGAACCTTAAATCAGCTAGATCAGCTGGTACAACTGTAGAAACAGTAAGCTTTTTGTGCAAAAAATGAAGAATCCAAGGAGGCACCATTCTGTTTCCTAGACAGGTGAGTATGTAAAAACATTTTTCAAAAACTGTTTCAATTCAGCATTAGAAAGGAGATATCAAAGGGTAGGCAAACAGAAAATGGTTAGCAGATGTATCCCGATAGAAGAATGACAGGCCACTGTACAGTAACTCATACAATCAATCAAGAACCAGGGGGAGCCAACTGTAAAGAGGATGTTGGTTCTTTGACAGTCACCAAATAAAAAAAAAAATTCCACTTACATATGCATGATTTTTAGTAGATTTTCTCATCTCCTTGGGTACCTGTTGCACATTTTCAGACTAAAAGGGCCACGGAGGTATCAACATTTCTATCATCCTGGCAGGTGACTGAAGAGTCTCCAGACAGTTGTAGATCAGACTCCTGCATGTTGTGCGAGTAAATACAGTTTGCTGGGAAGCTTGTGGTAGCTGCTCTTGGCTCAAAAGAAAAGGGAGAACCACTGTTGCCTTGTGCAAAAGGAAGTCGGTACCATGACTTTTGCAGAGAACCATAGTTATTGGTGAAAGGTGGAAAAGCATGCAGGAACCTTCCCTTCACTGCTGGATCAATTCTCAGAAGACTCCAGGATGACATTTTCATATATGGGGTTCTGCTAAGCTTGTGTGCAACAGTTGTTGCTCTGATGGCATGTATGAAACTCTGAGTCAGACAGAGCTGAATTACTACCTCCCAGACTATCAGCCAGTCTGCAAAGAGGGTAAAAATTCACTACCTCTGTGTGGTGCTGTGTCTACACCTGCAGAGGGTCTGAGGATCGGAGACAATTGAAGGCATTCAATACACTGACTATCACCATCTCTCTGATATTTATATGCTTCTGTTTGTCCACAGGATTCCAAGCAGCTTGCACTTTGACCACATTAGAAAATGTTCCCCATACCAGGTCTGAAGAGCTTGTGGTGACTGACTCGACAGGGGTAGGAAATGAGGAAGGAGGAAAGAAGACCTGGATTGTAAGCTACATAGTCTATCCACCATCCAATCTTTATAGATTCCAGTCCTGGGTTTTTTAAAAGCAAAGGGAGAGGATGTTGAGGCCAGAATGATCAGAAGCATTAATTTTATTTTACATTTATTAACAAAGGTAGTGTACTGATCTTCATGGACTTTTTTCAGGTTCAGTCAGGGAGCACATTATGGTTAAGTGACTTGCTCAGAATCACACAAATGCAGTTAGGCAATGAAGGCTGAGGGAATTGAACCCTAGACCACAAGAAACAGCTCCTTAATCTTCTACATCAACTACCACTGCATTCTCCTCATGCGTAGTCTGCAAAGGGCAATGTAAGTGTCACTGATGTCATGTAGCCTGAAAAACTCCCTTGCAGATGCTTGAACTTGACAAGAAAAAACTTGGTAAGAACTGATGAAGCATCTCTACTTTCTCTGGAGGAATAAAAGCTCTTCTCAAGGCAAAGTCTGCCAAACATCCCAATAAAACCATTCTGTGGGAAAGGATGAGAGAAGACTTCTGCAAGTTGATATGAAAGCCGGGGTTCAGTAGGTTTGTGAACAACTTCTACAGACTGACAACTGTTAAAAGTTTAAAAAGATACAACAATTATCCAGATGTAGAAAAATGTGAATGTCTTAAAGTCTGCAATAAGCAGTGACTAGAACTAGACCGTGAACACACTTGGTGCAGTGGAGAGTCCAAAGAGTAAGACAGAGTTGATAATGTAAGCCAGACACAACAAATCTTAAGAAATGCCAGAAATCTTCATCAGTAGAAATGTGATAAGTCTTTTTGATCCAGCTTTACCATGAAAGCAAGAGGAGGGATTAGATGTACAAGATATTAAAGGGATAACATATTGAACTTTGTAGTCTTGACAAGATAGCTTGGACCAGAAAAATCCAGCACTGGCCTCCAGGGCCCTTCTGGTTTGAGAACTAGAAAAAAAAATCTGGAATAACATTTGCCTAGAAAATAGACACACACTGGTTCCATGACTGCCAGAGACAGCATTTTGTGAAGAATGGTTGGAAACTGAGGAGTCTGGTTCTGTGGCAAGAGGAAAACCTGGAAAGGAGGTAAACATTTCCACTGCCAACAATTCCCTCATAGGATTACCTTCATAAGCAACTGTTTGAAGCAATCTGATTCCAAAAGGGAAGATGAAGTTTCAGTAACAAATAAAAGTTGCCAATGTGTGTGTGTGTTTAGGGGGGACTTTTCTTGATATTTTTGTGAATTTTTTGTAGCCTCCTTTGCATTTTTTTAATTGTGGCTTCTAACTGCTTTAACTACTTACTGAAAAGGGGAGCAGAAAATTAAAATTATCATTTGGGATGAAAAAGATTGAAAAACTGAGTCATTCATTGAATTGTTTTCTTTTTTCAGCTGACTTCATAAACTCCTCAGATGCAGAGGAGCCAAACAGTCTCATTATCCAAGGCATAATTTAGAACCTCAGATCTAACATCAGCAAGATTTTGAGCATGAACCCAAGAAAACCTCCTTAAACCTGATACAGAAGCAGCACAACCACCATAATTACACTTTAAAATATGAATAGTCACCTGAGAAACAGCTGTCATGGAAGCATTTAAGGAACTGTTTACCTCCGAAGGAAGAAAGGACTGGTAACCATTAACTTCTGCTTATTAACAAATAACAAGCAAAACTGTAACTTTTAGGATTTTAAACCATCATTAAGTTAAAACACTAGAATACATTTTCTTCCATAATTTGTTTTCACATCTTTGTCAGAAGTTATGTGGTTATTGGCAGTAACCTTTTTAGCAGCAGCAGATTTAGAAAGATGTCATTGCTGGATCTGCTTTAAGGTTAGAAACCAGGTACATAGGCATGTGGGGCACCTTATACAACCAATCAGAGACAGCAAGACAAACTATCTCTAAATAAAGAAATGCAGGACGAAAAAAGCAGCCTTAGGCATTTGCAGAAAGTCATAATATATTCTCTGTGCTATGGAAATCTTCTTCTGGTCCCACTGAAAAAAACCTTTCAAATTAAACAAAATGTCAGTGAAAGAAATCTCTTCAGCAGGGACATCTGATAATACACAACTATACTTTCCTCAATGTCTTACTCTTCTGACTGAAAAATTCTATCAGAATGAGAGGGAACACACTTCCTTTCTTACCTTAAGATTCAAAAGGTTGAGAAAAGGCAATTCCTTAAACAAATCCCAGTGAATTTGTCCTGTCCATGGAAATGGATGAAAAAAAACTTCTTGTGTCATGTTTTAAGTACATGCTTTCCATAAAATGTTTAACCTTAGATGCACTGGACCCAACTACCACATCCCCATCCTAGCTAAGTGAAGAATGCAACAACAAGAGGACTGGGGAGGGGAGAGATGGGTGGTCTGAGGAATAAAAAGCAGCCACGTTAGTCACCCACCAGTGTCAATGGCAAATTCAGAGCTGGCCTGACTCTTTAACAAGTTTCTTCTTTTTGCATGCTGAGTAAGGAGCAATCATAGAGACCAAAGGCTGTGCCACAGTAAGCCAAAAAGAAGGTGAGAAAAGCAAGTAGCAGAGTGTATGCAAGTTGGTAAATAGCTTAGACAGCAAGTGGTTCTGAGGTAAGTAAACCTCTGACAGGAATTTTGGAGGCCTAACAAGTTCCAGACACCTGACCACCTCCAACAAGGACTGCAAGAGGCACAGCTCACATTAAACAAAGACCTGCAGTCAGAATCTTACACTTTCAAACCTTAGTTTTCCATTCTCTGCAGCCCTTTTTTTCTGTGCGGGGATTTGTCAGAAAGCACTAGTTGCAAGTATTACAAAGTAGTTTGTTTTCTACAAAATGCTATACACCATTCACAGTTTAAAGCACAGTAACTTTTTCACAAACAAAATAGGCACAACAACGTTAATCTTTACGAAAAAGTCTGTCACTGGTAACGTTTTCTGGTATCACCATGCCATGAAGAAAAGAGATTAATTCAATAAAACACCAACCAGTAAAATCACAGGCTGCTAAAAAGCAAAAGGCAAAAATCTCAAGAAAAAAATCCTGCCTGGAAGTGCCAAGATTCGTAACATATAGAGCTACAAAATTCAGGGTTAGTCTTCCCACTACAGTAACATTTTCATTCAACGTTCACGGCATGTAAGGTAACCTGACATCAGGAAACAATATGCCCATATGGTTAATGAAATATAGGCAAGGACAGATGTCTACCTGCAAGCAATATTTTATTGAAAGGACTGCAGTATGAACATCTAATGTAACTTACTGGAGAGATATGAACATGAAATATGACTACACTTCTAGTCCCTTCAGTGCCAATTATAGAGGTCAAGACCACCTAGCAAACAGCAACTCAAGTGAATTATGTCTTAAATATCTAAGCTTTTGAGCATATTGACACTGGCCAAACCCCACAAAGGCCATACAAGTAAGCAGAATACTCAGTCAGCTGTCACCATCACCAAAAATGTGTGGCACACTGCAGTTCAGCAGACCCCAGTTAATCTACAACTAGACCAGCAGCAGTTGTCAATCCTAAAACACACGGCTGCTTTCTATTTCCTCTCACAAAACATCAGGCATAAGAATTCCTACACCTTTACCAAACACCAGCCCCAACAGACTTTGTAAATAATGCACTATTACCAGTCAAAATGCCACCTTGGTGCAAGAAAACAGAAAGCACTGTCATGAAAGCAGAAGACAAACTGAAGAATTTAGCAACGTGCACATATAGTATCCATCTGCCCTCTGCCATCCAAGCAAGGAGAATGTAGTCTGCCAGGTTTCGTACTCAGCCAGGAGGATTTACCCTTATTGTTTTTATGATGGTTTACTCATTACTGCAGAATGTTCCAAGAAATCATATGTAAGTTACAGTTTTACTGGTAAAAAGGTACTTCACATCCATAAGAGAGAAATGGACGTTCGAGAAGTCTTATCATTTTTCCTCACAACAACCTAGAAAGAGTGGCCAATTACAAGTTAAAAAAACTTTTAACTGTTAACACCTAAATCAAGACTATGCTTCCCAGCAAGAAACACCATACCACTTTATCTGTGTCACTGGTTCTATAGAACTAATATACGAGTCTGGACTGTACAAAGGTGAATATGTTCCAGCTGTGTTTTCTTCTGATAAACTAATTCAACTGACATTTTTTTGAGGTGTCATTTTCACTGATGGGCTGCACAACCTCTTCTTTCTCTCTCTCTCTTTTTTTTTTTCCAGAACTGTTCTGGTTAAATAGTTACCCATGTCAGTCCATACACACATTTTCTCTGTCATACCGAAAAAACCGCAACCACTACTGTAAATAATATATGTACATACATACACACACACAACACAATTTATTTGCTTACCTTCTCTCTCAGCAGAACGGCTATTTTAAATTGCACAAGAGTGTGTGAAATAAAGTTTACATCTGCATTAGCATGCATGCGATACACGCATGGCTTTCTTTAAAGGAGAGATGCTTCTTTATTTTTTCCCCTGGGTCCTAGTGCCTGCCTTATGCTACCCCTTCACACAAACACTGTGCTGAAGTGCGTACAGTGAGTATGCCTCCTGACATCCCTGGTTCCAAATAAAGCTATCATTAGTCTTAAAATGTGTTTCCTGGAGAAATACTACTTGTGCCTTATTTAGATTTAAATATTTTAGTAAGTTTGATCTTTTATTTGAATTATTTAAGCCACTAGTATTTAATAAGAATGTTAAATCCATTTCAAGTTATTGTTGGAAGAAACATTTTGCTTCTTTTTTTTTATTTTGATTATAGCATTTATACCATATTCTCTGATAACATTGAATGTTATTTTTATGTGTATAAACGGAGTGTAATTTAATGTTCTTTCTTCTTTAAATATATAAGTAGGATAAAATTCTGGTCAGGCTTTAAAAAAGTATTTCTATAAAACATTAATTCTAAAGTATCAAATACAAGTAAATATGAATTTCCCATTAAACATGGAATGAAAGTCATTCCTAATCCAATAGATAAAAATAGATCTATTGGATTATCACTCATACCTTTAACCAACAATATCAACTGAGCTCCATATGTTAAATTATTATATGGAGAATTTTCTTAAAAGAGATATAAAATTCAATGTTATTCTATTATTGTTCTATAGTATATTGTATATCAGGATGGAATGTTAGTGTAAACAATTATTATGTTGACTTAGAAAATATACAATATTTAGTTACCCTTAAGAGATCCCAAACATCAGATATGTCATTTTGGATAAATTAAATGCAGCCTAGAGGAGCATACACTAAACAAGCCAATAACAAATAGATTACTAAAATAATTTGACTAAAAGCGCTCTACAAGAGACAATGAGTGATTACCAATGAAATATGAATTTACTCTAGGTGTACTGTCTTTCTTTCTCACTCTTCAGCTCACCAATTTCAGCTTACACTTATGAAAAGACATGGCTTATCATAGGTATCCTGACTTTGAGTAGAGGCGCCCTACATTCTAGTGTGCAGTGCTTTTGCATATTTATAGATTTACAAAGCAAGTCTAAGAATGAACTCTGATCACCCTGACAATTTCCACCTTGCATAGGGCACCTCCTGCTTCCAGAATGGGTAATCACATCAGGTCTAGAATTAATATATAGGTACCCATATGGTAATCAAGACTTACTGTAGGTAAGTATTAATCAAATAGTGTTTAGAGCATCTTAGAGAGTTCTCGGGGCAGTTAGAATACTCTTAAGCCTCTCCTCCCTTGACTAAAAACAAAGATTTCCCTTCCCTTTCTTTTCCTTGTTTTAAATCAGTACTAATAAAAGAAATTCAGCAAACATAGGTAAACAGAAATAACATTCAGTAGTCTGTCTTGTACATGACTTGCAATCCATTAAACAAGTCCGTGACTAACATCACTTTGGTAAACATTATAAAGACAAATTAGAAATAATTTCCTAGCTCTTTATATTTTCTGATAAAGCAAAAAGTTAACAATAAGCTATTTTAACTAAAGGTATAAAGCATTTAAAATTTTCCTTGCATGCATACATTTCTTCTTATATTGTAATGTCAATAGCTGTCTTTGAAATCTGTACAATACTTCACTTCTTCAAATCATTCCTTTTTCAGTTCAGGTTTTGTTTTGTCAAAAACGGCAACAATATTTCAAGGGCACAATTAATATTTAGACTGATCTTTCAAATAAATTGTCAGTTGCCAATTGAGTTAGTTTAGAATGTATGGTTAGTGCAAATATAGCATGTTGCAAAAATATGTATTTTTTCGTGTGCTCTAGAGACTGTCTTATGCAAGTGACATATATAATGTAGCATATATAGAGCAGATAGTTTATGGATTCAGATTGTTAAAGTAAATTATGCTTATTAATCAGGCAGTTTCATTTAAATTCACAAGTAAGTTTGTACAGAGTGTGAGGTAACTGCAAAAATATGTTGCAAAAAGTAATATGTATCTTTTCATGTTCTTTAGAGACCGTCAATTTTAAGTAACATAAAATGTAACTTTTATAGTGCAGATAGCTTGTGGAATCAGCATGTTAAACTGAGTAATACTTTTTAATCAAGCAGCTACATTTCAGTGCACATGTAGTTTGGGAGCATTTCAGTTGTGTTTCCAAGAATATGTAATCCTATGAGGATAAATCATAAAATATATACAAATAGTCCTATTATGTGTTTATTTTACCTTGTTTAGGTTGTTTTTCATTTTAATAACTAAACAACATTACTTTTTATTAGTATTTGTTATCTGTGAGGCTAAATGCACTTCACAGATTCACAGTGTCCTTAGAAACTGAAGCAATTGTTTATTTAAGCAATAACCCACGCCTGGGTGCGGGTAATGCTAGATTTACCGAGGTCGAAGCCCGAATGGCCGAACAAAGACAACCGTGGGTAAATCCAGCATTACCCACACCCAGAAGTGCGTTATTGCTATTCTACAATGACATTATTTAAAAAAAAAAAAAAAACTTTTTTATTAAATAATGGCATTGTATAATGCCTCCGTGCTGCCCTTCCGCAGCTGTCTGGTATTCTGCGGCAGTTCTAATGTACTGCGCATGCGTACGCTTAAGCAGTACATCAGAGCTGTGGGTGGAAGCAATGGAGAAAGCAAGATCTCAGTTGCTTTTTACAAAGTGTCTCGCTACATTAAAGGAGTTTAACATAGCGAGACAGCTGTAAAAAAAACAACGGAGAAAGGAAGATCTCGTCTCGCTATGTTAAACTCCTTTAACATAGCGAGACAGTTTCTAAAAAGCAACGGAGATCTTGCGTTCTCCGTTGCTGTAAAAGACACATACTAATGGAAAAAGTCCAGGCGACCAGACCTTTTTCCATTAGTATAAGTCTGATTTACAACATGCATGCTGACCAATCAGCGTGCACGTTTTGGAATATTAATGGGAGGATCGTTGTATAATGTTGCTATGGCAACACAAATAGAATGTAAAGAGAGCTTCACTTCCCTTAATCAACAGTATATTTTCCCTTGTTATTTTTTATGTATTTGTTAATACTAAAAGGAAATAATGCAAAGGACATATGTACATGAATGGAACATTTCAGAGTTAATCACGAACATGTCCCCAATCCCAATAAACATAACAGTGACTATCATTAATCTAATAAATATTGTAATAACAATGAATTACGTTCACTATTCTAGTTAGTCTACCTTAAAACTAAATTATTTATCTATGTATAGATAGTGAGTTATTAAATATATACAGACTATATTAATATAGTAAATAGGAGAAACTTTAGAAAGGGAGACGATGCAGTTTAAATAATGAGAGAAGAGGGAGAAAAAAATACACATATACTATGTATGTTAATTTACAGTATAAATATTTTATGTGCTATATAACCCTCCTGTGAAAGAAAATAACCGTGTTTTACATACCTGAGGTAATGTGAAAACTCTCATGTGTCATCTGTTTTCAAAAAATATAAAGATTCCAGTAGTTAGTTACCTTTTGTTTTAAAATTCCAAGCAGTAAAATCGGCCCTTTAAAGTAATGTTAAAACAATTCATATCATGGTAGATGCTTTGAGAGATTTGGCTGTAACAGTATCAGTCTTTTGCTTCTTCTTTTTGACTTCTGTCCAGGCATTTGTTTCTTTTGTTCTCTTGAGAGAAGGTGACATCCAATCCATATCTTCTGGTAAAGTAATCACATTATTAGTTTTAATAAATGAAGAGGCTTCCTCTAAGTCAATAAAAGTCCTCATCTCGTTGGCATACAGTATTCTTAACTTAGCTGGATGTGTAAGTTGTGCCTTGATATTATTTTGTTTCAGAAACTTTATCATTGGGCACACTTTTTTCCTTTGTTCCATTATTCTAGATGAATAGTCGTTATCAAATCTTATCAGGCTCTGTTTATATTTTAGAGGTGCCTTCCTCCAAGCATATCTTAAAGTCAGTTCCTTGTCCACGTATGAAAGAAATTTGATAATTATTGACCTAGGAGGAGAGAGTGAGTTAGTGGCAGGTTTCCCCAAGAGCTCTGTGCGCCCTTTCAATGCCAAAGGAAAGTCCTTCTTTTAAATTTAAAAAGTCAGGGATCCAGCTTGATAAAAAGGAAATAATATCCTCACCTTCTGTGTTTTCAGGTAATCCGAAAATCCTGATGATGTTCTTCGTGTTTCACTGTTGCAGTCCTCGCATTTGGGTTATCTGCTTGCAGTAGCCCTCAGTTGGCCTGATTAACAAAGTCTTGGGTCCTACGTCGGTTGCTGTCTCCTCTTCCATGACGTCAGATCATCAGGGGTATAAAACATGCAGCCGACATCATTACATCAGTCTTTCTTGCCGTGCGGTGCCCGAAGCAGAAGCAGTCCGCAAGTGCCAGTCATCCAACTTCTTCGAGTTTCAGAACAGAAGTCTTCAACTAAAAGTTAAGTACCCCATTGGGGAAACTTTTTCTTGCTCTAAACCGATGTCAGTAAAAGTAAATAATTGCATTTCTTGTGGAAAGCAAATACCTCATAAAGATTTTCATTCATACTGTATTCCTTGCCTAGGCCCTGACCTCGACATACCTCACTGTCGGTTTTGTGCTTTATTTAAACCACGAACTAACCGACAATCTGTTGTCTGTATATTTTTTCGCTTCTAAATATTTTGGTGCTCATTTTAATTATCCCGATATGTCGTCGGTAAACCATCCAACTACCAACATTCCGAAAAAATGCAAAGATAAAGACCGAGACAGGTAACCGAGGCACCGGTACTCAGTGAGGCACTTTCGCAGCCCCTGATACCTGCTACTTCAGATTCACAGGCCTCTACTGAGACCCATTCATAGTCTGGTATGCCGAGAGATGCTTCAACTGTGGAACCTGTGGATGTCTCTACCTTGGATGGGTCTGGAGCCGCTGTGCAGGCACCGGCTTCTGAGGGTGTATTCAGGCCTACCGACTTGCATATTAAACCGACGCTATCTTCTTCTTTAAGGCCTAAAACTCAAACCATGCCTAGAAAACTGATGCTCAGACTGCATGGTCAGCCCTCTATGCCTAAAAAACAAATGATAAAAATGACTGAAGACCTTATTACTTTAATCAGGGGAAGCCAACCTTCCCCCTCTAAGAGACCTAGAACTGAGTTTTCTTATGATACTTCTGACCAGGATTCTGAAATTTCTGTCTCCTCTGATGACAAGGATTTACCCTTATCTACCTATGAGGATTCTGATGCTGAGGACTCTATTCCCTCTGCTTCTCCCCCAGAGGATATCTTTTTTGGTGAAACCTTGCATACTCTCAGGGAGCATTTTCGTTGGGAAAGTCAAGATTTCTCCGATTCTAAAAAGAGGCTTAGGGATTTCTTACTCCTGCCTCAGCACAGGCCTTTAGCTATACCCCCTGTACGGGAAATTGTTGATGCCTTTTCAGAATCTAGCATGGCCCCTGACTCTTTACCTCCTGCTTCCAGAAAACCTGATAGATATTACAGGGTTCCTGACTCTCACAAGTTCCTTTTCAAAAATCCTACTGCGGATCCTGAAACCATTTCACAGGGACCCAAGGGCATTAAAGCTTCTACTGCCAAAAATCCTACCCCCTCTGATAGAGACTCCAGGGCTCTGGATAGATGGGGTAAGAAGTTATACACTTCTGAAACTTTGGCCATAAGGGCCTTGAATTGCCAGCTTCATATGTTAAAGTATCAGCAGCATATTATTGGATTGCTTAAACAGAAAATTATGTTGATTCCTGATTGTGCTGAAAATAAGGATTTACAGGATTTAATGCATTCTGCTGAACAAGTTGGTAAACATTCATTGCAATGTGGTTTTGATTCACTAGAGGCATCTTGCAGGGCTGCTGTAACTGATCTGTACTTAGATGGCATGCTTGGCTTAAGGAGCAATCCTTGCCAGATTATGTTAAAGCAAAATCACTGGATGCTCCCTTAAATCAGGACCACCTGTTTGGCAACAAGGCAGAATAATTTCTTAAAAAGATGGAGGAAAAAGCTAAATCTATGCAAACCGTTAAATATTTTTTCAAGTACAACCTCCAAGATTTAGAAGCCATTGGCCTTCTAAGAATTGGTCCTTTCCTGCCTCTTCCAGACTTTTTCAGTCCAAACCCAGATCCAGCAGAGCATCCAGGCTTCAGTCCCAGGGTACGCACAGGACTAAGCAGTGGGAGGCCTCCACTTCCAAACCTAGGAGTAATAAAACTCCCACCTATGGTAAACTGTCTCAATTACTTATTTTTAAAACTTTCAACCACTTCTCAACTGACTGCCCCTTTGGGGGGAAAGATTGCACTTCATGCAAAGAACTGGGGACTCATAAAGTGTCCCAAGGATACAGATTTCACTTTCACAAGTTATCAACTCCAAGCAGTTGGTCTGATCTACCTCCAAATCAGTGGGCAGAGGCCCAAAAGCAAGTACTCTCTCTCTTAAGCACAGGGGTTATTCAGTTGGTACCAGAAGAGGAAAAGGGACAAGGTTTCTATTCGAGACTTTTCCTGGTACCCAGAAAAGACAATTCATAGCGTCCAATTGCTTCCTATGCTAGGCAAAGATGCCTGGTTGGCAACACTAGATTTAAAGGAAGCATACCTGCACATCCCAATCAGGAATCTTGCAGAAGTTACCTACGCTTCAAAGCAGGCTACATGCACTATCGCTTCTCTGCACTGCCCTTTGGCTTATCTACTGTGCTCAGGGTATTCACAAAGTGTCTGGCTCCAGTCATTGCATTTTGCAGGCAAAGAAATATTCAGATATACCCATACCTGGACGATTGTCTAATTCAGGCAGAAAACCAGGACATACTTTTGAATCATCTGGCTTTTGTACAAAGGGTGCTAACTTGTCTGGGGTACACCATAAACGAAAGGAAATCAAACCTGGTACCCTGTCAACAAATTATATTCCTGGGAGCAAGCTTGAATACAACTTCCCAGATGGCTTTCCTCATGCCAGAGAAACAAATTCACTTGACAACTTACTTCAAACAAGTGGACTCAAAAACCCCACTATCTGCAAGGTAAATACTACAAGCCTTGGGGTTCATGGCCTCCTGCATTCTTCTAATTCCATATGCAAGACTGCATATGAAGAAACTACAATGGTATCTAAAAAGCCTATGGTGTCAACATTCTCAGGATCTAGAAGCAATGATTTCTGTCATACCTACACCTAGAGTTCCTTTGGTGGGCAGTGGCCTGCCACCAAAACAAGGGACTACCATTCACACTACCCCCTGCCACCCAAACCCTAACAGACACATCGGACTATGCACTGGGGGCGAACCTGGCAGGGAAGCGCATTCAGGGCAAATGGAACCCAAGTCAAATGTACCTGCACATCAACCTAAAAGAATTGTTAGCTGTACAGAATGCTCTGACACCCTTCAAGGACCACATTCGTCCAGGACAATTAATGGTAAAGACAGACAACACCACTGTTATGTGGTATATAAGTAGGGGGGTACACATTCTTACTCCCACTGCAGACTAGCCATGGCATTGTGGAACACAGCTTTGAGCTACCAAGTGCATATACAAGCTCAATTCCTGCCAGGAAAACTAAATACACTGGCAGACAGACTAAGCAGTAATCTCATGGACCCACACAAGTGGAAACTGGAACCAAGGATTTTCGACATGTTGACAAGCAAATGGGGGAGCACAGATATAGAACTGTTTGCCTCCCCCCAGAACTATCAATTGGAAAAGTTTTGCACAAGGACTCCCTGCAGACAAGCTTGGAAAGTGGATGCTCTGCCCTTCAGTTGGAAAAACATAACAGTTTATGCCTTTCCTCCTCAACCTCTGCTCTCCAAAGTATTACTACAGATCAAACACCACAAACCAAGGATGATTTTGATTGCACCAGACTGGCAACGCCAACACTGGTACCCCCTTCTGTGCAGTGTGTCACTGTGGGCCCCATGGCACCTGCCTCAGACTCCTACCCTGCTGTCTCAGCAGACAAACCAGATTCTTGCTCCCTTAGCTTCAAACACTGAACCTAGCAGCTTGGCTAATTACCTAATCTCTTTTTTACCATCCCTCAGTAAACCAGTGATGAATATCATTTTAGAGGCAAGGAGGCCTAGTACTAGAAAATCTTATGCTGAAAAATGTAAAAGAGTATTGTTGAATATTATAATAATACCTATTTTTAATTACTTGTATAAAATTGTTATAATATTTCTCTTATATGTTAAAACAATAAACCTGTTTTGAAAAAAAAAAATGTAAAAGAGTCTGTGCCTGGAACCATTCTCAAGGGATGAGCACAGCAGTGCTCAATTTACCTCAGATTTTACAATACTTAACTGAGATGCTTCACAAGGGCCTGTCTTTTTTCCTCAATAAAAATTCACGCCTTAGCCATTTCAGCTCATTATAATACATAACCTCCCCTCTTCTCTCATCCACTGCTCAAGCAGTTCCTCAGAGGGGCCAAAACTTTAAGACCACTCAGGAGAGCTCCAACTCCAGCCTGGGGCCTTATCTTTGTATTGGAGAAACTCACCCTTCCTCCTTTTGAGCCAACTGCTACTGCAGATTTAAAATTCCTTTCTTGGAAAACAGCTTTCCTTTTAGCAATCACTTCAGCAAGAAGGGTATCTGAATTACAGGCCCTTGTGGCAATGTAACCTTTCATCATTTTTCATGTGGACAGGGTGTCCCGCAGGACCAATCCCTCTTTCATGCCAAAGGTGGTATCCAGTGTGGCCCTTAATCAGTCCATTCATTTGCCAACCTTCTTTCCTAATCCACAGAACTAAGGGGAATGGATACTGTACTCCTTAGATGTGCACAGACAACTTAGATTCTACTTGGACAGGACTAAACCTCAAAGGAAATCTGAACAACTGCTGGTGGCATTTGCTACAGGGACAGAGGGGGAAGGCTATTTCAAAGCAAACCATCTCCAAATGGATAGGCCATCACATTCATTTCTGCTATAAGCACCATGGAAAACCTATCCCACAGGGGATCAGACACCACTCAACCAGGGCTGCCTCTACTTTTACAGCCTCTCAGAGGCGTACCTACCAGGGACATCCTAGCATCTGCTACCTGGAGTTCTGTATTTACTTTCACCAAGCATTACCATTTTCCAATTTTCTCTAAATCCAGAGCTGGCTTTGCCTCTGCAGTCTTGCAGGGCCTTATAGCTGGTCCTAATGCAATCTAAATTCCTCCTCCCATCCTTAGCTTTGGGAATCTACCCAAATGTGATGACTGCAACAGTGAAACATGAAGAACATAGTACAGTTGTGTACACTTACCATAAATGTAGATGTTTGAGTGTCTTCACTGTTGCAGTCCTGGTTACCTTCCTTCCAGCCCCCTGACTTTTTTTGGCTATACCTCTTCTCTCCTTTACAATGCTTAAAAGCTTTTTGGTGTATTTGCATTTTTGTTGGCAGTATAACCTTGTATATTTATAGATTTAATTGCTTCCCATTAGGAGGGCACCTGACATCTGGGGAAAGAAAAACTGATGTAATGATGTCTGCTGCATGCTTTATACCCCTGATTACCTGACGTCATGGAAAAGGAGACAGCAACCGATGTAGGACCCAAGACTTTGTTAATCAGGCCGACTGAGGGCTGCTGCAAGCAGATAACCCAAATGTGTTGACTGCAACAGTGAATATACTCGAACATCTACATTTATGGTAAGTGCATACAACTGTACTTTATTTCTCCTCTCCCTGTTTTCCAAGTCATCTATTTTATTAACCAACCAAGTGTTTTGTTTAAGAAGCAGTTCCTTCTGTGTTTCCTCTTCCTTAGGTCTGCTTTCTAAGTCATTTAGAGAAACCTCTATTCCTGTTATCCTTGTCTGGTGTTGTAGCATTTCCTTAAGGGGGTCAGCCTGTTTTTGACTGCTTGTTTTAAGATTTTCCAGGTTCTCTTTAAAATCATCCATCTTCAAAGACAACTCCTGCAGGGTAGATACCATCTGTTGTAGTTCCTTCTTTAAGGCAGCATCCTGGTGAGAATTCTTTGAGTTGCTCATTTTAACAAGTGAATATATCGCCAAGCTTTTTGACAGGAAATTATTTGTAAAACTTCACCAAAGTTTCTAATTATGTAAATTAGTCCTTTATCTATAAGGCTGTGTGTCAGGGCCGGCAAGTCGGCACGTAAAAATCTACTGCCAATCATTAGCGGATCGGAGTTCTGCTGTGGCGACCCCTAACCGGGAAAAGCTGAAAGACACAACAACAACAACACAACAAGTCCTTTATCTATAAGATTTTGTACTTTGAAGAAAAAAAAAGGAATATTTTTCCTGTCCTATTTAACTAGGTATATGGAGCTCTAAAATACTGCTGCTTTCAGTTAGCCATTCAAGCTCCACCTCCCACCCAGTATTTCTGACAGAGTAATCTGCAATGAGTCAGTCAACTCATTATACTCCCAAAAAATATGTTACCAATCACCTTTTTCTTCCCTTTTACACCTCCAACATTTGCAATCTACCTGAGGAAAAATTCTTTGGAATCTGCTTGGGGTACAAAATATCTATATAAACACTTCCAAGCAAAAATCATCAATCTTCTAGACTTTGTTGCATATTTGGGAGCCATGCATATATATCCACCCACTGTTTTTTTTTTTGTTTGTTTTTTTGTGTGACTTGCTTAACCAATCTCTTATCAGTCCTTTCTAACCTCCTCTGGTTCCTGTAGTTAACATGCAATATTTTATATGCCCTACTAATTATCCCTTTTTAAAAGCAGATTCTTTCTCAGTGTTGGACTTTCACTTAGAATCACCCTATTTCTTTCTCTTTGCCTATACTCTGTTATTCCTTGCTAAGGAAGGCAGCATCTAGCCTGTAGTCGAAATGTATTCTTCACCTCTTCCCATTCTAGTACATTTCCCACTCTAATTATTTGTTACCAATACCTTGGTTCCTTTGTCAGTTTTCTCCAGTAAATTTCAGTCCCCTGTTGCCTATTCTCTGTACCCCTAATTGCAATCATCCCTATTGGCAGAATATTTTCTCCATTCCTGTGTTGGTTTAGTTCTTTAGAATACTTTCTTTTACTTTATGAATATTATATTCTGTATGGCTACTGTTGTTGTTCTCCTTAAGGATTCATATCCAGATTCCCAGTCTCTCCTTTTTGCTTGAGCTCCCCCACCCTGTTTCATCATCATCTCTTTCAACTTTGAATTGTAGCTTTCCACTTGTGCTATGCATAGGAGCCTTAACTGTGCAGCTGTGAAGTATCCCTTTAAATCAGGTAATCCCAAACTATATTGTTCTGTTGGAAGGATCAACTTATCCTGCTTGACTATTGCTGTCTTCCCCTCCAAGATAAAATCCTTCAACTTTTTAATAGTTGATTTCCACAGCTTCTTCTCTTGTTTAAAAATATGCCTGACCTGTATATAAAACTAATGGAACTAAAACATTTTCAGCGCTCGTATCTTATCTGTATCAGTAAAACAGAGCTTCCGATTTCTCAGTTTTTCTATTGTCTTTTGTTTAGTCTCTTCCCACGGTTCCCATTCAGAAGCCTGAAACATCATAAGCCTGAAAATCAAAATCCTGAAACCAAAAGCCTGAAAATTCAGAATCCTGAAAACTCAAAATCCTGAAAGCCCAAAATCCTGAAAGACCAAAATCCTGAAACTCAAAATCCTGAAAACACAAAATAGACATACTGATGTCATTGTGGCTTTGCTATTGTTAGCCCTGTGGTGTTAGGTCATGCGTTGGGGTCAGGTAAGTGTGCGGTTGGTTTTATTTTAGGGTTAGGGGTGGTTTAAGTGAGTTAGGGTTAGGGCGCAGGTTAGGCATGTATGCAATAGTGACAAATATTGGGGTTAGGGGCGGTTTAAGTGAGTTAGGTTTAGGGCGCGGGTCAGGTGAGTGTGCAATAGTGACGGACCTTAGGGTTAGGGTCAGGGTCAGTTGGTAGATATTAGTGTCTTTATAGTGACATATTAGCATTATTTGTGTTTTCAGGATTTTGAGTTTCAGGATTTTGGTCTTTCAGGATTTTGGTCTTTCAGGATTTTGGGCTTTCAGGATTTTGAGTTTTCAGGATTCTGAATTTTCAGGCTTTTGGTTTCAGGATTTTGATTTTCAGGCTTATGATGTTTCAGGCTTCTGAATGGGAACCCTTCCCATACATCCTTGACTGCTATAAGGGAATCCCCTTTAACCCATACGCCTAAATACATAGTTTTATCATGTCCCCATAAATATGGATATTGATGAACCAATTGGTATATCGGTCTATGTAATTTACACCTGTTGCCTTTGTTTTATCTTCATTAATTTTGCATCCCAAAAAGACTTGACACTGTCTCAGAATGTTCACAACACTGAAATGTCCTTGTCTGGTTTTATCAGGTACAGTATTATCATCTGCAGTTTAAGCCAACTTTTCTTGATTACCATTCTAATTATATCCTTGCTTTTCTGAGTCCCCTCTTTTCTTTGCCATTGGTCCTAAGTATAATACAAATAATAAAGGGAAAAGAGAACACCCTTGCCCAATTCCTCTGTTCAAACAGAACTTATCAGAGAAGAATCTCCCCACTTTAATTTTCACCTCCGATTGCTCATATATTCTCCTAATAAACCTTATTGTATCAGGGAATACAAATGCTTCCACTGCCTTACTCATAAAATCCCAGCTTATTCTGTGAAATGCTTTCTCTGCATCAAGACCCACCAACAACAGTGATATTTTCTTACATTCTGCTTCCCTCTGTATCATCATTGATCTATTATTGTCAAATATTTGTCTCCCCTCCACAAAACCACACTGATTCATATCTGTCTATTTTGACAACACTTTTGGCATTCTTTTAGCCATTATAGACATAAACATTTTGTAGTCATGGTTTTGAATCAAAATAGGCATATACAGGGATGGATCTGATTGGTCTTAATATTCGTTAGGTATTACAGCCACCACAGCTTTCTTCCAGCATCCTGGTGCTTCTCCTTTTAAAGTGCCATTAAACAAAACCTTCTAGATCTTTATCACTTTACCTTCCCTCCTGGCTTCCAAACTTATTTATTTTTTATTTTATTTTACATTTGTTACCTGGAAAAGTCCAACTTGGAACGAGACAATTTTCAGCGGAGACCCGGGGAGAAATGCTCCAGATGCATGTCTTTGTAACATGGGAGGAAACCAGATCACCCGGAGGAAACCCACACGAACACAGGGAGGACATGCAGACTCTGCACAGAAGGCACCCCAGCTGAGAATCGAACTGGAGAACCTCTTGCTGTGAGGCAACAATGCTACTGCTGCACCACTGCGCCGTCAACTTCCATAGGAATGCTGTCCATTCCTGGAGACTTTCCTGTTAATCGGTTATATGTCACCATTTTTATCTTGTCTCCTCCTATTCTAGCGGTTAATAACTGAGCCTCATCTACCTCTAGCCTTGGCGTATTTAATTCTTCCATAAATATTTGTACTTTTCTTGATTCCAACATTTCTCTGCTTTATACAGATTTTCATAAAATTTCTGAAGTAGTTCTACTATCTCTACAGGATCTCTGGTAATTTTTCTTGATGTCCTCCTTTTCACATGTTGTAGTATTCATCACATATGGGTTTACTTCTCTTGCTACCCGAACATCCGGCTAGAATACAAAAGTTTTCAGTCACTGTATAGTGAGTGGGACGTCTGACAAGGCTAGTGGAATGTGGGCCATAAAAGTGATGTCTGCACAGACCAGCCCTCCGATCTTCTGAGCCACCAGTCGAACATCAGGTGTTCCTGCCTTCCCGGCTTTCAGATCTTGAAGAAGTCAGATAGTGCCCCATTGGGGAACCTTTTCAGTCATTTTCTTTATCCTGGTGCTTGTTCATGGCATCCAGAAAGGACAAGTGTAGTGTGGCCATCGGATACCCCACAAGGATGCCCACAATCAGTCTTTTTTAAGTTGGTTGCATGACTACAAGGCCTGCTCCATTTGCCAGGTATTTGTGCCCAAAACTTTGCGCAGCAGTCTGCAAGTGCTTAACCTTTATCTGGAAAATCAATGTGTAAAACAGTTAGCCTTAGGTATGGAGGGTTCTGACGTACCTACCAAACCTCCAAAGAAGAAAGCCAAGACTAGCAGGCCTACCACTCTCACTGCACCTCTTGCTTCCAACTCTCAGCCTGTGGCTGACATTGGCCTGGTTAAGGATTCAAGCTGCGCCCCCACTGATACAGCGGGTACCTCCATGGAAGCTGCACAATCCCTTGTGGAGAGCACATCCATAGAGGCTTTTCCGATGTCAGTTTCCGATGCTGGGTGGAATCAGCAATTTGGTCCGTTGGATCCCTCTGGTTCCTTACAGTTACCCAATTCTAGGCCTTCCTCCCTTCAGATGCCTGCCAGGCCTCTCAAAATGAATATTTCACCTACTACTGAAAGCATGCCTGACTGGCAGGCTTTCAACCAAAGTTTGTTTAATGCTTTCATGGCCTTACAACCTACCACTACAGGGACTTTGACCATCCTTCCTCCTATACTGAGCCCAAGGCCTCAAACATCAGACTTCTGTCTGAGGAAGGTGGAGGAATTCTCTGATTCTTCATCTGAAGAATCACTTTCTTATACTTCTCAGCTTACTTCTCCCTTGGGATACGGCTCCTCAGAGTAAGAATCTGCTGATCCTGACTCCCCAGCTGAGGATTTGACCTTTGGGGAGACTGTTACCAAAATGAAGGAACATTTTAAGTGGGAATCATCTGAAATGGCTGAAGTTCAAAAAAGGTATTATGATCTCATTCAGATGGATTCCCCAACACCTACTGCTGTTCCTTCAATTCTGCCTGCCTTCCTGGATGCCTTATCTTCAGCATCCTGGAGCCCTGACTCACAACCCCCTGCTCCACACAGACCTGATAGATTTTATAAAGTCAATGAGACTGCTAAGTTTCTTAAGTGTCCTCCAGCAGACCCTGCCACCATTTCCATCTCCATGGATAAGGCCTCTAAACTATTACATACCACCACCATTCTTCCTGCTGACAAAGACAACAAAACCATGCAATGTCTGGGTAAGAAAATGTACACCTCTGCTACTCTGGCCTTCAGGGCTACTAATTACCAGACACACATGGCTAGATATGCCTTATCCCTTCTGGAGAAAGTCTCTAAGGAATTGTCTGATTCCCCAGATTTTGTTGCCAAAGCTTTACTGTCTTCCCTCCTTGCTCTCACCTCCCAGGTTACCAGGCACTCCGTAAAGTGCAGTTATGATGCTGCTGAGGCCTCA
The DNA here is from genome assembly GCF_019279795.1 of Protopterus annectens. Lineage (NCBI taxonomy): Eukaryota > Metazoa > Chordata > Ceratodontiformes > Protopteridae > Protopterus > Protopterus annectens. The sequence goes on from NC_056744.1 coordinate 1,717,036,762, forward strand.
GCCAGGTCAGCAGCATTAGCATCTGCTTTAAGAAGGTATTTCTGGCCAAGCCTCCAGCCCCTACCAGATGACTTTAGAGAAAAGCTAGTTGATGCCCCTCTGGACAAGACAGCTCTGTTTGGTACAAAAGTGGCTGATTTATTTAAGTCACTGTAGCAGAAGGAAAAGGAGATGCAGGATTTATAACACCTGCTGGTCTCTTCTATTCCATAATTCCAGAGGAATTATCCAGCAAAAACACAATTTATTCGAAATCACTCTCATCCTGTTGCTCCTACAAGGCTCAGGAAAACAACTAGGAAGCAACCCACTCCTGCCAGACCTTCCACCTCCTCTAGCCAGAGGTAGCCCTTTCAAGACAGGGCAGGTAGTGTCTGACTACCTGCCAACCTTAAATCCCCCACCCCCTCCCTCTCTCCTTCTCTCAGTGCATCTTGCTCACTGTCTTCTGGTGTGGACATCCATCACCTCAGACAAATGAGTCCTTTCAATAATACAAAATGGGTATTTTATGACTTGGCTTTATGCCCCCATAGTGAAGAGGTATCCCACAACCTCCAAAACAGCTACACGTATTATAGCCTGTACTAGAAACTCTGATGGCTCAAGGCACCATCAAAACAGTGCCACTGGCTGCAAAAGGAAAAGGTTTCTACTCCAGGTTTTCCTAGTGCCAAGAAAAGATTGTCCTTCGAGGCAAATTCTGGATCTCTCTACTCAACCACTTCCTTCAGGTTCCTACTCTCAGGATGTTGACCGTAACAACTCTTTTTCCACTCCTTCCCAAGGGTTCAAGGCCACCCTAGAAATAAAGGATGCCTACCTTCACATCCCCATAAGGCCCAGTTTCAGGAAATACCTGAAGTTCTCTGTGGTCCCTTCTCACTTTCAATTCTCTGCCTTGCCTTTTGAGGCTTTCCATGGCACCCAGAGTATTCACCAAATGTCTGGCCCCAGTTATTGCCTTTTGCAGGTAAAAGGAATCCAGATATTCCCTTATCTGGATGACCTGCTCATACAGGCAGGTTGCAAGGAGACCCTCCTGCAACACATACAACTTGCCATTTCCTTCCTACAATCCCTGGGATTTCATATCAACTTTCCAAAATCCCACCTGGAACCTTCCCTAGACATTGTCTTCCTGGGGTGCAGGATTCACACAGACATCATGAAAGCCTACCCCCTCCCCCAGAAGGTGGAAATCTTAACCGAACACCTACGTCTGGTCCTCCAGACAACAAATTGACAGCAAGTCAGTACCTCGGGCTACATGGCAGCCACTATCCCCATGTTGCCATTAGCAAGACTCCATATGAGGAAGTTGCAATGGTACCCAAGATAATTCTGGACCCAGCACTCCCACCTCTTGGAGTACAGATTTCCCCTCCAACCCTGCCTTAAACTAGAAATCCAGTGGTGGCTGAAGCAAGTGAACCTCAGTCCAGGTCTTCTCCTCCAACCACCTCAACCCAAACAGATCATGCACACAGATGACTCATACTTGGGATGGGGAGCAACTCTGGGCCATCTGAAAGTGCAGGGGCTGTGGCCAGGGCCACACAAAAAAGAACACATCACTATCCAAGAGATGAGGGCAGTACTCCTGGCCTTGCCAACCTTACAATCTAATCTGCAACAAAGACCACTAAAGATCTTTACAGACAATACCAAGAAATGCATCATTATCCCCTTTGAGGAAAATGTCATCCCCACTAATTATCACATTAATAACGTACTAAGCATGCAATCAGTCATGAGGGACTTGGCTACCTAGGCTGATAGCAACCTGACTTTTGACCACCACATTGCCTCCATTGTACGGAAGGCTTTCTTCATGGCCCACCTCATAAATATGGGTATTTCATCCAGGAACAAGGAGGTCATAACATCCCTGTACTCCTCCCTTATCAAACACATTATAGAGTACAATGCCCCTTTCGGCATGTACTTTGCCAAGCAAATGCAGCAGTTGGAGAGACCACAGAGGTTCCAGGGCCTCAAACACCTATCCTACACAGATAGGCTAAAAGTCCTGTCCCTCTACTCCGTCTCATATAGACTGCTCAGAGGTGACCTGTGTCTGGCATACAAGGCCATTTCAGATCCAGCCTTGATGGAGTTGCTGCATATCCATAGGACAAACTCCACTTGCGCAACCCACACGTAAGGCCTTAACCTGGTCTGTGACATGGATAAAACTTGTTGGCAGGATAGATTTGTGTCCCAAAGACTCCCACATCTGTGGAATAGACTCCCTCTCCATGTCAAGCAAAGTACCTCTCTAGCCCTCTTTAAGAGGAACCTGGACGATTGGATGGGAAACAGAAAATATAACCTTGGGATCCCATCTGTGTCCCTGCTGGACAGGGGAAATGGGTGCTAATGTTGAGGGAACATGGGCGAAATTTTTGGCTAGGCTTGTAAGTGCCTCCGGGCCAATAGCCTAGTATCATCCTAAGAACCTATGAACCACAGTACTCTGGTATCTCAACAAACAGGGGGGGCCAAATCTTACTTGCTTTGCAGACTAGCTCTCCTGGTGTGGGAACTGGCCACCTACCAGGGAGTAACCATGCAGGCAGTTTACATTCCTTCCCAACAGAACTCCCACGCAGACTCTCTCAACAGATCCATAACAAACAACCATGATTGGATCCTTCGCACAGATGTCTTCCTGGACCTGGTCCACTTGTGGTGTACACCTCAAATAGACCTTTTTGCTCCTTCATCAACAGGCAACTTCCTTTCTTCTGCATCAGACTCCCACACCCGCAGTTGATGCCAACAGATGCCTTCTCAATCTCTTGGAAGGGGAAGTCTCTCTATGCATTTCCCCCTTCCCACTTGTACAAAAGGTCCTATTTAAGATCCAGCAGGACAGACTAAAAATCTTGTTGGTGACGCCTTATTAGCCAGGACAGCATTGGTTCCCCCTACTCTTTCAGTTATCCAAGGGCAGTCACCACGTTACCAGTCAGAGTGAACCTTCTCACACAGCACAAGGGATCCCAAATACACCCACAGTGGCAATTGCTGTACCTCATACCGTGGCTGATAGGATTCTGATCCCTTTCAGACACGTTTACAATGATGATGTGCTCACTGCCCTGCAGGAGGCCAGGAAACCAAACACAAAAAAAATCCTACCTGGAAGAAGAAACTATTGCAACAGGCTTCCCAGATCATTTGTCAATATGGTGGGAAATATATTATAATAAAGAATATATAACGATATGAAAAGTCTAAAAAGAATAAATGTAAAGGACTGAAAAAGGAAATAAAGATACAAGGCAGTTATGGAAGGACCATATTACTATGAAAGCATTTTATTATTGGTTGGAACAGTGGAATGCTTTTAAAAGAAAATATAATGATGGTTATCTGTTTTGGAAAAATAAAGACGGAAAAAAAGAAAAGCAGGAGTATGCTAAAACGTATGGTAGGTGATAGTTATATTGTAGACTATAATGGATATGCATAATGTTAATAAAATCAAGCAAGTGTGTAGAACAGCTTATAAGAATAATAAAGTAAGAGCCTAAGTAAATGGATGGTTAAGTAAAGACAATGATATGAATAATGATATAAGACACGGGTACTCTATGAATAGTATTTTGTTTATTTTAGTCTTGAATACAGTAGAGAGGTAAACCAGGAAAATGAAGAATGAAAACTGTAAAATTCAAACAGAAGTTGAAGTTCCAGTTATGATGTCATATGCAGATGATATTATTATAACAGCTAAGAATAAAGAGAAGATGAGAGAAGTAGTTGAAAATATAAAAGAAAGTGGTATAATGCTTAGTAAAGAAAAGAGTAAAGGAATAGGTGATGCAATATAAATAGCAGGTGTACAATATAAATAGCAGGTGTACAATATATAAATAGCAGGTGTACAATTTTAAATAGCAGGTGTACAATTTTCTGTGAAGGAAATACCTGTTCTGGGAATTAATTTTTATAAACAAGGAAATAAGGGGTGGGTTATAATAATAAAGTAAAAGATGTGTATATTATGGAGCATGTACAGATTAGCATACAAGAAAACAGTGTATTTGACTAATTCAGTGTTAATAGGAAAGATAGCATGTTTATCCAGAGTTGTCATGATTCCTAGAGGATTAGTAAAACGTTTACTAGAAATATTTTTCTCCTTTGTATTGGGACTGAGATTAAATCCTGTTTAAATGGGTGTATTATACTGAATAAGGAAAGAGGGGAATTAAATATGATGAAGCTAATAGTTTATGCTGCTTCATTAAATTTATATAAGGTATTGAAATGGTTAAATGAAAAAAAAATGAGACATTAGTGCCAAATGTGTTAAGTATCAGTATAAGGAATTTTGGGAAAATTTAAGAAATAAACGAAAGAATGTTTTAATGAAGTAATAGAGAATTAGCAACAAAAGATAAAAATGTAGAAAATAAACATTGATGAAACAGAGGAAGATAGAAATGTATGGTATAATAATATTTTGAGAAAATGATATTATTATACAATAACAATAATATGAGGAAGTATCACATTAATCCATCGGGAAATGCTCCAGAAGTAAAATTAAAGCAATTAAAGAAAGAAACTAGTGGTGTAGAAATGTTGATTGCCAAGATTTTTTTGCAGAGCTTGGGAATAAAGAAATTACCTGTCAAGGCAAATATGCCTTATAAAAGTGAAAGAAAATGTTTGTATTGTAGAGAAGAAGAAATAACATGTTTAAAAAAATGAAAGAGTTAAAAGCTGTGGATAAATTATGTATGGAATTTATTTGAAAATATCAAAAAATATGAGGGTATAAGTATGGACATGATTGACATTATGAAAACATGAAACCTAAAAATAGATTTAGATAAGCAAGTATTTTATGTAGTTCGAGTATTATGGAATGAACAAATTAATAAAATCATACTTAATGGAAACTTGATATCACTAATATCAAAATTTATGGAGAATGGGGTGGGGATTAATATAAAAGTATAGACATGGCAAGTTATGCTGTGTAAAATATGAAAATGATTTAAATGATTGTATATATTTGTAAATATGTATATCAGTAAAGGGCCCCTACTTTTTTCAGTAGGTGTCATGGAATCTTTTACACCCACCTGATCTGCCACTAACTCAAGCAAATGGTTTAATGTCTCATCATAAGGACAACGCACTCGGGAGTGCAGTACTCCCTTTATGATGCACTGTAGTGTCAGTAATTAATCCACCTGGTGTGGGAATAGAAACCACAGCCTTCTGCCTCACAAATGAGCGTGATACCCGTTGCGCCACTGGCACTTATTTGTTACACTCCTGCATCCTGTCTCAGAAACTTTAAATGCTACTGGTTATGTTTTTTTTAATGATGTAGCATTTTATATCTACAGACTGAGGTGTTACATGACTAAAAGGGGGTGTTTTCTTAATAGTATTCAGGAGCTTTAAGCTAGATATTAGCAGTACAACTGAAAAATAATATATTTTTCTTTTAGAGTAAACATTCCATATTGTTACAAAATGGAGTGCAGTGCAATTCTTTCAGCAGAGATTGTCCAAGTGTAACATGTCCCAGTTACCATCTTAGTTTGTGTGTTCTAATCTTTTTCAGTTAGGACTGTATTGTATACTCAGTTTTTATTCATGTTAAAGCAGCATTTTACATGAAGATTTGTATGAAAGTATTTTTTTCCACCTGCAGGATTCCGAATTCCCCCAATGAAGTTATTTCTGCTACTTAAAGAAGGTGATGATGCTGAACTGTCACATGGTGATTTGGAAGGAGAAAACAAAATAGAACATGAAGATGATATTGAAGACCCGCTCAGCTGTAAGTGAACAGCTCATTAATGATTCATTTTATGATTTTGTTTCATGCAGACCTTAACCTTGTCTTAGCAAAACTGGAGAAAAAATACAGACATTAAGAATGAATGGTACTGACAAAATAATGAAAAGCTAGGTAAATATGTTACCCATTGTTGACCAAGTTGCTGCTGTTTTCTAGTGAGACCATGCTGGTGTTTATACTGACTACTGGAATTTGGCTAAGACATCACGGAAATTCCTCAGCTGTTTTTTTTTTTTTAATAAGTCCGTAGGATGTTTTACATTCACTTGAGTTAGCACCAACCTCCAGTACCTTAGACTGATCTCATCTGAAGGATTGCACTCTCAGGTGCACAGCACCCCCTAATGGTGCGCTGCAGTGACAGTAAGGGAAAAATTAATCTAGTCACCTGGGATGGGGATAGATCTCACAACCTTCCGATCGTCCAGCACCAAAGGCAAGCATTGAGCTACTGAGAGTGCTGTTACGACACTATGTTAAGGTTACAGTTTTTTTATGAAAACTACTCACTCTGTTCAGTTTTGCAAAGAATCTGGTAAAAGAATCTGGATTATGTGCACACTTTTAGAATAAGTATTTCCATGGACTTTGGCATTGTAGCCCACATTACTAACCCTTCAGAATTTGTAAGTTTTGAACTTGCATCTTGCTGCTATTTTATTTTACTATATACTAGTATAATGTTGTAACAGACCGTTTTATAATGTATTTCTTTATTTTATTTTATTAATCTTTTGACCAGCAAACCCAGTAAGCAGGAGTACTACTTTCTGGGGTTGGCCGGGGAGCATTGTCTACTTGAATGATTTGCCAAAAGCCCATCTAGTTATTAAGAGGAAGCGTAAGTCAGGCATCAAACCTAGGACTGCTGGATGAAGCTTATGTGCAGCTCATAGCCTGCAGCTCCTGTATTAACATATCAGTTAAGTAAATGAATAGAGGGAAATGTCGAAGGGAGTATGTATGTATGTATGTATGTAGTGGCAAAGTTAAATTTGTTGTCAGTGACAAAAAAACAGGTGAATCCAACAAATGGTCTTGAGTAATTTAATGTACAAATAAGAAAGGTGGCCTTGAATATTAACTACATAAATGTGACCAAGCTTCACCTTTGAGACCCTATGAAAATCACATGTCTCTTCTGTTACTTGCTAGGTCCTCTGCCATCCCTTAGGTGTTAGGTGTAATCACCCTAGAGGCTATTCACTCCTCCCACATTCCCATCCCTGCTGTTAACCAGCAATCCTGGCAAAATGCCAAGATAACTTTTCCAGCCGTGAAGGAAAAGTATGTACTAGGAGGTACCCGTGAGCAACAAGGGTGCCCGAAGGTGTCCTTGAGCAACAAACTGTACAAACCAGATACCAGTAAAGAAACCCATCAACCAGATAATCACATGCATAAGGGAACAATATACTTCTCCCAGAAACGAAAAATGCACAATGTGATAAGCTTATCTAGTTATCCCAACTTCTTTATGAAGGGTTTTGTAGAAACTGATAATTTTTGTGCCCAATCAGAGAGGCAATTTGGGGCTAAAACTGTATGTAAACCTTAACTTGCCAGCATAACTACATAAACGAGAAAAAGAAACCCCTTACATAGTGGGTGAAAATTAGTACTTTTAATTCAGCATTGAATCCCAGATTAGCTTTCTTCAAGAACAACTGAGAAGAACTAAGGAAGGTTTTTGTCAGCAGCATGCAGAAACACATTTTTTGATGTCTCGGCTGCAGAAGTAGCAGCACCGTTTAAAGGATATCTTCACACAAAAATTGAAGAAATGTGCATTTCTTTACTCGCTGAGAAAACTGCCAAAGTTTTTTTTTTTTTTTTTTTTTTTTTATTAAGTCTGTCTGATGACGAAACTCTCAACTGTAGACAACAGGTGCAGTTCAGAAGTATTTTTGTAGGGTGGCAAACACCCTGTATCTCTGGTACTCAAAGAAAACCAAGTTCAAGATTGCCAAACTTCAGGAAAAAGAGAAATCCTTGGCATACCTCAGTCTTGATTTTTTTTAAATGCAGTTGTGATTACTGGTCACACACTGATGGAGATGACTGAGCCTGATGCCCAGGTTTTACATGTTGAACATTTTTGCATTATTAATGTCCTGTCATCACTGTAATTGATTACTATGTTCTAATTTGATATTCCTCAAAATGATCAGATGGATGCTGCTATGATTGCTGATTTTGTTTTATAGTCAAAACCTTCTCCCTCTCTCTCATGTTTATAGGAAGAAAGAGTACTGTCATGTCAGGGCCATTTAGTTCCAGGATAGCCAAGTGGTCTAAGGCACTGCATTCAAGTCACAATGTCCACTGGAGTTGTGGGTTCAAATTTACCTTTTGACAAATGACATTGAGGGTTACCAAGTGGGTTTAACTACTTCTTTCAGTTCAGTGTCCCTTGAAGTGTAGGTTAAAACTCCACTTTGGGAAAAAATTGCCTGTACCCCACCTTGCATATCCTCAGCACCTTATTAAATATGACCACAAATCACTGCCTTCTTTGTCTGACCTTGTGGTATCACCCCACCACCAAATGAGATAATTTCTTGGGACTTCTCTAGGGCAAAGACACTTCATATTGTAGAAGCACACACAGAATTCCCAACAGACTCCAGAAATGGACCAATTGAGAGTGCCACCGCAGTCGCCTCCTGTTTTTCCAGCGCCTAAATAGCTGCATAGAAAAGTATGTACCTGTCTGCCCTAGATATTCATGAATAAACCTGACTGGTGGAACGTACATGTTAATAACAGATGGAGGAAATTAATGAGAAGTTGTAAGAAATTCCCGTCCCCCCCACCTAAAGAACATAATGAAACATGACAGCACAGAACTAGAGTACTATTGGAAAATGTAAAGCAGAGTACAAACATGAGGTTTCTACAGACACCAAAGGAGTCTTTCTTCAGGTATCTCGGGTAACTAAGGAATAATGTCAAACAATGCACTGAGCTTATCCGTAGTGATATAAATTTTGATCTCAAGGATATAGCCAATATTTTATCATTCAGATTTACTGCTAATTTCACCCCACATACCCACATTGTTGTCCTCACTACTACGTAAAATTTAGTTTCTCCTGAAATCACCTTAAGTCAAGTCTTAGAATTCCCATCAAAAGCTAAAAGTGATATCTCTATGGGACCACATAACATGCCAGGCAGCATTTTCAGCAGTGCCAAGTATCCACTGTGCGGGTATTTACTTAAGCTGTTAAACATCAGCCTATCCCCAGAGTTTATGCGCGGAGAACAGCCACTGTGATTCCTCGACACAAGCTTGGCCCCCTGTACTTACCCAGGTAATTCTCGACCCATCAGCCTCATCGGCCTTATATGCAAAGCCATGCACTGTATCACTGTGGAACTCCTTTTATGGAAACATTGGCAACTTAACTGATCTCGACTTTACTCAAGTTGCTTTTCTGAAAAGAGGGTTCTGTTTCCTGAACCTGGTAAACTTATTTCAAAAGGCTGTGGAACCTATGGACAGTGGTAATTCCATACACTCTCTTATCTTAACCAGGCAAAGTCTTTGACGTTGTCCAACATGTTGGTTTTATTGAAAAATTACACAGACTTTATGTAGACTTTATGCTGTCCATTGGATTGCCAATTGGATAGATAGTACAGCCAGAGTTGTCAAAGTTGATGCTAATGTCTGGAAATAAAGCTGTAACTAGTGGAGTAAGACAGTAATGAATGATGGGCTGCTACTGTGTGGTATTTATTTTGCAAATATCCAAGCTGATACCCCAGAAGTGTGGCTGAACAAGTTTTCTGATGTCTGCAAGCTGAGTACTGTTATCTCATGCACTGATACTAAACTTCAGCAAGGGCTAGAATCCATCCATGGTCTCAAGCTAAATGCAAAAAAGTACAATTCGGCAAAAAACTGCGTCCCATCATATGTTATAAGTGGTGCTCCTCTGTAAACCAGCATGGTCATAAGAGACATGTGTACTTACGGTTGTGTAACTGTTTCTCATTTGATCATGTTTCCATCATGGTCAGAAACTCTATCTGGCACAGCTAATTTCTAGTGGGACATCTTGTAGTTTCAAACATGTCATATTTTATTTATTTACATTTTTTTAACTGAATGATTCATCTGGGTGGTCCAGGAGAAAACGTTCCACAATGTTATTTACACACAACATTAAGTAAGATTTTACAATACAAATTTTGCGAACATTTGTTCAGCAGAAAATTCAACAATTTCTAAATATGAGCGGCATACATTCAGTGAAATTTAATAACAGTACGAGTGATCTATACTCATTCGGTTCACTGTCGGAATAAGATGGGTAGGAGGACAGATATAAAATAGCTAGAAGGGGTGATGTAGTGATGAAGAAAACAGGGCATCAGCTAAGGTTAAAAAAAAAAAAGAAAAAGCTGTAGGAGTTAATGTAGGATTAATAAGAAGAAATTGTCCAGGAGATGCATTTTTACAACTTCTTTTAAAGCATTTATGTGAAGTGTTTACTCTTCTAGGGAATGGAATTGCGTTCCACATTTTTTCAGACATGCATGAGAACAGTTTCCTGGTGAGTTACTTGATTGGTGACACTTAGTAAAGCATTATCTGTTGATGACAGGGTTCTATTTGGAGTGAGCCCAAGAGTAGTGGGCTGAACAACAGTGGTAGATTCAGGCAGAAGAGAAAATATTATCTCATGGATTTAATTAATAGAAAGCTTTCTTGTGTGTAAGTTTGATAAGAGGAATATAACTGAGGAATATTTAACAAAACTACAACTTTGTCTGGGGAAACTATTAAAGAAATTAAACATGTAAAGCTGTCATTACTTGGTTAAGGTGCATGATGCAATAAAAAAAAAAATACTTGTTTTTACTCTTGACTGCTTGCAGTGAGTCACAGCATTTACGTTTAGTTTTCGGGGAATAGCAGGTACTAGAAGGCTGATGATTTAACCGGACGTTCCTTTAGTTGTAGGCCAGCCACTGTTAAAGCATTCCCTTTTTTTTCTAGAGAATTTAAACAGGGAAACTTTGTTCTGTGAAAGTGGAATATACTAATCTATTAAATGAGCTTAAACTTTAGCAGCATAGGATGGGGGTAGGGTGGCTTCCAGCAGTTTCACTCTACAGTACAAATAATTCTCTGGAAAAATAAGTGGAAAAAAGATCCACAGCTCTACAAATATTTTCAGCAGTTAAGTTTGATACATGGGTACTACCTTCTATTAGTATAACTGAAGGTAATGCCCTTTTACTGCTTTTAGAAATGTGAATGAAATTCAGCTGGTGGAAGTTCTTTTGGCAGGGAGAATTTCCTAACAAATTTTGTAGCAGGAATCTGTTGCACTCCTCCCTTATCAGTCTCTTCATCAAATACAGTACTTCCTACAAATACAAATATATTCCTCAATTTGAAAAGCTCCAATGATTTTTTTTTTTTTAGCAAAGAAAAAAACATGGAAGTCCTTTCATTAACTTGACAGATTAGCACAGCTGCCCTTATACCCAGTAACCTACCAGCTGTGCTAAGGTGACCTATGTTCCACTTTTCAAGCTATGAAAGACCTAGTCCTGTTTGACCTTATTTTTCTTTACCAAACCAATCGCTCTTCAAACACCTGTGCTAGGGTCCTGAATCTACACAAACAACTAAACAAGACCTGACAGACCAATAAGGTTCCTAACTCAGTGCATTCCCACCTTTTGGAATAAGCTGCCACTGCAGGTCAGATAAAGTACTACCTTGACGTCTTTTAAGGTTAGCCTTGAGAATTAGATGGGTGTACACAAATTTACAACAGGGTGTAAGCATCTGCTGCACAATTAAATGTGTATGTACGATAGCAAGACCTTTTAAGCGTGTCTACATCAAGGTATGTATGGCTAGGTATCTAATGGTCCCTGCTGTGCAGGGCTAGGTATCTAATGGTCCCTGCTGTGCAGGACTAAGTGTCTAGTGGTCCCTGCTGTGCAGGACTAGGTTTCTAATGGTTCCTGCTGTTCAGGGCTAGGTATCTAATGGTCTCTGTTGTGCAGGGCTAGGTATCTAATGGTTCCTGTTGAGTATGGATAGGTATCTAATGGTCCCTGCTTTGCAGGGCTAGGTATCTAATGGTGCCTGCTTTGCAGGGCTAGGTATCTAATGGTCCCTGCTGTGCAGGGCTAGGTATCTAATGGTCCCTGTTGTGCAGAGCTAGGTAGCAAATGTTCCCTGTTGTGTATGGCTAGGTATCTGATGGTAATGTCCCTGTGACCACTTACCTTATATTGCTCCTGTATTCCTATTCATCTTGCAGACAATTGATTAATTATTTTCCACTAATCATAATGTGCAACAAACCCCTGCTGTGGGACATGTCTTTGTATTCTAATGGCTGTGTGATGTTACATGCAAGATAAAATGCAAATTCTTACACTTCCTTGTGCTAGCTAATTTTTGCTGCTCACATGAGTTAGATCTCAAGCACGTTATCAGTGAAGCTTCTTTTATTCACATACCTTGTATATAAAGTGTCCATTTCATCAGCACATTACCAGTCAGGACCCATATCAGCATTGCCTTCATTGTTTTGGGGAGAAATACAGTGTAAAATACTATAAATGTCAGATTATCTGTCCTGCCACTTGTCAGTATTGAATGAGGAAACTTTAGGTCTTTCTTGTAGCTGAATGATGGCAGCTATTGAAAAAGTCTTGTACAGTGACCAGCACAAAGGCATACTTTACACTGTCAGCTGTTGACTATACCTCTTTGCCACATATACAGATGCTCAGAGGGTGGATCTAAGGCCTAGTCCTCCTGCACATGTTTGACATTAAAACGGGCAGTTTTCTAACACTAGATCAAGTGTAAAGTGGATGAGTTTGAATGTGTCCATTTCTATTCCCTGATGTTGAACTGCTTGTTCATAGGTAAGTACTGGGCTAGTTGTTTTGTGGGCCATTTTAAGCTTAATCAGTTTTCATCAAAGGTGAGAATCAAACCCTGTACTTTGTGTTTGTGAGGTAAACACATTAACCACTATGCCAATCCCCCAATCCCTTTTTACATGACTACAAGTTCTGTTTCTTGTTTGGTTGTAGTGATTCCAAGTTTTGGAACTTTTCCTCCATAACTGTGCGACTCTCAAATTAGCACATATACAAAAAGGTGTGTGTCAAATTGAAGCTCCTTAGTCTATCTTAAAATGCTTTTGTCTATTTCATTAAGATGAGTTTCAGCCATTTAGTTTCATCTTTCAGGCTTCCCTGAGCCAAGCCTTTTTTTATGATTCCTCCCAGGACCTTGCCCAACGATTCCACTACCAACACCCATTCAGTCCACTTTTTCTGGGGCATTCAGCCAGGCATTCTCATTCTGGTTGAGAGCCCTATGACCAATTTATTCTGACAGGAATCCTGATAGGCTTGTCTATTCCCCAGAGAGAACTGGGTGGTCGGGAGTGGTCTTTCCTGTTAGTCCTGGGGAGTGGCTTACCCTCTATCCATTGAGAAGCCCCTCCCCTTCCCCCTTGGTAGTTCCTCTAAGCCTGCTACTGCCACTGTTGTCTCCAGAGGGGATGCATGACACTGCATGCCAATTTCCCCTTTAGCTTATTAGTCGTTGGCCTGTGATGCCTTTGGGTTTACTGGCTCAAACTCTACTAGGTGTTATTTCAGTGAACTATAGCCACTTCCCTCCCCAGGATGGGCAAGTTGTCAAGGGCTGCACATTCCCATTTCTCCTGGCCATGTCCTATAAGCACCTGAACTGCTATGTGAACTTGGGCCACCTGCAGTTTACTCAAGGGTTTATCTCTGTATACCTCTATACCCCAGAGCTGGCTCAACAGTGGAGGTGTATCCCTCTACATAAGAGCACACCTCAAGATCGGTCAAACAGTATGACATGCTTGGGCTACTCCTTGTCCAACTAACCATGGGTGAAGTCCAATACAATATCCTCGCTAGCTATGGGTCCCCATCTGTGGCCCAGGATAACCATACCACTTTCTTGAATGTACTGGATTCATTCACAGTTCAGCCCAACACCATATTCATGGCTTATTTCAATTATTCCCACTATAAACTTGGATATATACACAACCACTAACAGGCATGCTCCAAAGGTTCCTGGATTTTGTCAATGAAAACATCCTAGATCAGCTAGTCTGCACACCTACTATGGGTACAAGTATCCTGTGTCTGGTACTCGAAAGAGGGCACCAGATGATTGTTACACCATCCTTAGTGTAATATCCACACTGCTCAGATCAGATGATAAAGTGGTTACCCTCGATTTATATATATATATATATATATATAAAGGCTGAATTCTGAGCAAACAAACAATAACCTTAGGGCAAACAACAAAAACAAAAATAACCTTAGGGCAAACTACAAAAACAAAAATAACCTTAGGGCAAACTACAAAAAAAAAAATAACCTTCGGGCAAACTACAAAAACAAAAATAACCTTAGGGCAAACTACAAAAACAAAAATAACCTTGGGGCAAACTACAAAAACAAAAATAACCTTAGGGCAAATAGGGCAAACTACAAAAACAAAAATAACCTTTGGGCAAACTACAAAAACAAAAATAACCTTAGGGCAAACTACAAAAACAAAAATAACCTTGGGGCAAACTACAAAAACAAAAATAACCTTGGGGCAAACTACAAAAACAAAAATAACCTTGGGGCAAACTACAAAAACAAAAATAACCTTGGGGCAAACTACAAAAACAAAAATAACCTTGGGGCAAACTACAAAAACAAAAATAACCTTGGGGCAAACTACAAAAACAAAAATAACCTTAGGGCAAACTACAAAAACAAGCCCTCTTGGTGGTCCCCAATATAAATAAGTTTCACACAAAAGAAAGAAACTACTGTCCAAAAATTTGAAGGTCTATGCCCAGAAGACAAAAACAAAAAAACCCTCATCAGTCTCAACAAGCAACTCGGAGGACTAATCGAGTCCAACAAGCAACTCGGAGGACTAATCGAGTCCACCAAAGCCAACTTCAAGGCAAATATAGCCCCCTAGGCTAAGGATAACCATAAGGCATTTCAGTTATGTATGTAGGCATAAAGGAAACACCCAACAGTGTGCTGAAGTAAGAGTAAGTTGAACTTCCTGTACCAGTCTGGGGAATATACCAAACCTGCTGGCCAATAAATTTATCTCCAATTTTACCACCCAGTACCCCAGCTCCCCCCAAGAAAACACTCTCTACTATTTCTCCCCAACTATCACTGAAGAACAGGTCCTCACTGCACTGTCCAGAGGTAAAAAAACAATATCAATTGGTCCTGATAATATACCAGGATGCCTCCTAAATAACATGAAATATGACCTGTTAGGCCTACTAGAATTTCTATTAAACCAGGGCATCCAGTCAGGCTTCATCCC
>NC_056744.1:1717054491-1717059491 GCF_019279795.1 Protopterus annectens
TTGCTTGTGCGAAGTCCAGGAACCTCTACTCTATGGTTCTGAAATACCCCTTCTACTACGGTAATCCCTTAGTTTCTCGGTTTTTTGTATTATCTTTTGTTTAGTCTCTTCCTACATATCCTTAGATGCCGTAACAGAATCCTTTTCAACCTATACTCCTAGGTATCTGACTGTCTCTTGTACCCATAAATATAGCTGTTTCTGAATCAATTTGTGTGTGGGTATGCAAACTACAGCTATTGCCTTTGTTTTGTCTTCATGAATTTTATAACCCAAAAAGACTTCAGCCTCAGAATTTTCCACAGCACTGAAATATCCTTTTCTGGTTTTTATCAGGTACAAAATAATATCATCTGCAAGTGAAACCAACTTTTCTTGATTATCATATCAATGTTATCCTTGAATTTCTGACTCCCTTGTTTTATTTAGCAATTGTTCTAAGTATAACGCACATAACAAAGGAGAAAGTGGACAGCCCTGCCTGATTCTTCTGTCCAAGTGGAACTCATCAGAGAAGAACACTCCTTCCACTTAGTTTTTGCCTCTGATCCCTCATATATCCTCTTGATTATTGTCAGGGAATGCAAATCCTTCCATTGTCCTACTCATAGAGTCCCAGCTTATTGTGTTGAATGCTTTCTCTGTATCAAGTCCTACCAACAACAGTGGTATTTTCTGATTCCTTTTGGATCATCATTGTTCGACTAATATTGTCAAATGTTTGCCTCCCCTCCACAAAATCACATTGATCCATATCTATCAATTGTGGCATAACTTTAGCTATTATAGACATGCACACTTTGTAATTGTGGTTTAAAATTTAAAAGTGCCTATATAAAGCTGTATCTGATGGGTGTTTAACATCATTAGGTATTACAGCCACTACATTTTTTTCCAGGATGTTGGTGCTTCCCCTTCTTTCAGAATACAGTTAAACAAAACCTTCCAGATCTTTATCACTTTACCTTCCCTCATGGCTTCCAAACTTCCATAGGAATACCATCTATTCCTGGGGACTTTCCTGTAGATTGATTATATATCACCATTTTTATTTCATCTCCTCTTATCCTAACTGCTAATAATTGAGCCTAATTCTTCCATAAACCTTTCTAGTTGTACTTTTTCTTGATTTCCATATTCCACTGCTTTATACAGAGTTTCATAAAATTTCCAAAATATTTCTAATACCTCTACAGGATTTCTGGTTATTTTCTTTGTTATAGACACCTAAGCATGGCAAAACCCCTTTCTATTTTCTGCTGTCTGACCTGCTGTGCTAAAACCTTTTGTCCTCTGGAGTTTTACAAAAAACTGTGTGTTTATCAGCAGTCTTTCTAAACTCATGCATATTATCCAGGTGGTCCTTTATTTTCTTTTTAGCACTCTGCGGATGTGCCTCCTCTTGTTCTGAGATCCCCCCCCGTTCTGAAATACTTTAACCTTTGTTAGTCCCTTTAAATAATTCTTGTTACTTCTTAACCATATCTCTTTTCTTACATTTCTACCCTATTTTTAAACTCCACTTTTGTTTTATCCTACTCTCTAGCTATATATTCTGAAGAAATTTCTGTCTTTCCTAATAACTCTTGAATAATTTCCACTAACCATTCCTCTCTGTTTATCAGATTGGTGTGGAAACACCACTGTCTCACTTTTATTTCATTACCCTGCATTTTTATTTTAGTTATTCTTAGTGTGTGATCTGCAATAGTTATTGGAAGCGTGTCAAAATGTTCAATGAAATGCACATGTTCCTGTGAAGAATAATTTCTGTCAAGCCCAGACCAGTTTTTATAGCTTGTGGAATAATGTGTAAATTCTCTTAGTGCTCCTGCTATTGAGCTCATGTCTTCCATACAAAATGTTGGCGTGAATGTCTTCACATATCTATCCTATTTTGCTATATTTTTTCCTTGTTAGGCCCCCAGATGCATCTCAGGGTTTCAAATCAAAATACAATCACCACCTATAAGTAATAATCCCTGCTCTAACTGATTATTTCTCCCTGAAATTTTTAACAATTAAAAAGAAACAATCTGTATGAATACTCCATAGATCCAAGAGTTTAGCTCACAGAGCTCAGATTGAGGACATTCACTGGACACCGGAGGGGGTAGGATCCAATACTTGGCATTGAGGGAAAAAGAAGGGGAGAGGAAAGACACCTTAGTGGAACAGGAGGAGAAGAAAAGAAAATAAATATTAAACCAGATTTTGTGTAATACAGGTAATGGGAATGTTAAGATACATACACATAATGGTTTTAATGTTTTTAATTATAGTTGCTTAGATATTCAATTTAAAACCTTTGCCTTATTCAAAAAAAGGATTTACGTTTGTTCCCACAAACTCTTTAAATATTATAACTGAACTTGAACTGTTCATTAGGAACATCAATTTAGCCCTACTTTTTAGGGGGAAAGGATTTCACAATATTCCATATAATAATGGGTTAATTAGGAAAATCACTTTCAAACCTCCCTGTCATCCCATCATCCAGACTATTGAATGCAATATTATTAAGGATTTATATAAATCAGTTACATATCATAAAACCCATAGATGGAAAAATCTTAACATGAGAAGCAGTTGTTACAATAATTGTCAGGATAAATCTTTGAGAGTGATGAAGCCAGACAAGGGTGAGGCTGTAGTTTTATTTGATTCAGTCAACTACTCATGTGCTATGAATAATATACTATGGGATAATAACATATATTCTGTTATTTTCAGAAATGAAATTTTAGAAAAATATATCTAACTTTAGAAAACTGGTTCAGCCATGGGTATATTAGATGGAATTTATATGAATTTTTATTACAGAAATTTCCAAGGATTCCTTGTATTTTTGGAACTCTAAAGATGCATAAAAATATTAGCAATTTGTGGAATTCTAAAGACTCATAAAATATTAACAATCCACCCTTATGGACTATTATTACTTCAGATGGTTTAAAAACCTATCCATTGGCTGTTATATGTGGATGGGATTTTAAAACCAGTCTTTATTAAGGTTACCCATACATTGAAGGATTCCTGGGACTCTTTATGTTGGTGAAAAGACTGGTATAACACAACGAGACTGAGTTTCTTAAAACTTTTATTGATTTATTCACCTGTATCCCACAAAATGAAGGGTTAGATTATTTCAATGCAGCACTTTTAGAATTTTTTTTTTAAACCATCAATGATAGTCAGATCATGTTAGCCATGTTAGCTTACACAGAATTAGTTTAAGAAAACAACTTCTTGTTCTTTGAAGGTGAATTTTATAAACCGATCAAAGGTGTGGCAATGGGCGCAGCTTGCACCCTTATATTTGCCAACCTTGTTATGTTAACTTGGTCAAAGAATTTATTTGTGAGTTTATTAAATTCTGTACTTTGTATTTAAGATTTATAGATGACATTTTTATTTTATGGAAAGGAAGTCCCAGTACACTGAATCACTTTATTTAATATATCAACACCAAAACACATTATTTTAAATTCATTCATTCTACATCTAAGAATAAAATAAATTATTTGGATGTAAGTATTTATAAGAATAACAGTAGATTTTCTTCTAATATTTAAAGAATAACTACATTCAGTAACTGCTACCTACACTTTAATAGACATCACCCCCCCCAAACCCAAGAAGGGTTTAGTAAAGGGAAAGTTTATTAGATTAAGTAGAATGATAATCAAAGACAAAGTTTTTCTTAAAGAAGGGTCAATATTAATTTATATGTTTTGCAAAGAGGTTAGCCTAAAAAATGAATTGTGGATTTATTTTGTGAAATAAAAAAGGAAAACATTTGATTGTAAACCTTTTTTAGGTGGGAAGTTACAAACCATTAGTTCTAAAGAAGGAAACGTAATAATCAAAAAGGTTTTCAAAACAATGATAGTAAGGAATGTGGCATTTTAAATAAGCATTGGTACTAGAATACAACACTAACACAAAAGATGTAGAAAACATAATTAAACAGTGGAATATTTTAAATATTTGTAATCCAAAGTTAGTCATTGGAGAAAAATAAATTTATATGTAAAACAGGTAAATACATGAAGAATCTACTACAGAGCAAAAATAATAAACAATAATGATAAAGTGAAGGTATTAAAAGGTTTATCTAAAGGTAGCACAATATGTCGATTTTGTAAATTTTGTTCTTACATTAAGGATTTTGATAATGTAGATTTAAAACTCTCTGATGGTTCTTATGTTATCCAGTTCAAAAAAGGTAACTGTAATAGTAAGGGGGTTGTTTATTTGGCAATTTGTTCTACTTGTTCCTGTTTTTATGTAGAGAAGATGGAGATGGATTTTAACAAATGAATTTATGAACATTGTTATGATATAGAAAAAAATTAAGGTGAATAATGCTCTTTATAAACATACTTTAACTTACAAAGAGTTTACGTTTTTATTTGGTATCTTATAATTAATTCCCCTTAATCTAGAGGGGGCCACTGGGAGAATTCCTAAGAATACCAGGAACTGTTGTGTCAAATTCATTTGGATGCTGGGGACTCTTCTGGGTTGAATGAGCATATTTTGATAGTCCTTGTCCAGAAAAGGCTTGCTGCTAAGTTATAATTCCCTTATTAATTGATTGATTAAACTTATTGCATTTAATATATTTATTATATTCAACATGTTTTATTCACTTTATTACAATTAGTGGTCAAATTTGATAATTACTGTGGTATTGTATTTTAACAGAAGTTTTTTTTAACATGTATGAATTTATTCAGTTAGTTTGATGTTAATAATAATACTAGGGTTGTCTTACTTTAATAGTTTAATTGATTAGTCAGTCTCGCTCTCTCTTTTTCTCTCTCTCTCTCTCTACATACATATATATGTATATATACATTGTGATGCAGATGTACCCCCTCCCTCACTATAGTGTGATCCCAGAGTTTGTATATTTAAGTAGCAGGGGGTGTGGGGAGCATTTTTACTGTGCAAGTCACAGTAATACTGTTCCCGGACGTGTGGTGAATGTTTGA
>NC_056744.1:1717061991-1717106485 GCF_019279795.1 Protopterus annectens
CCAAATGTGTCTGCTGTAGCATAGCTACAAACTTATTCAGATAAAGAAAAAAAAAATGTATGTGTCCTACTTATACCACATTTGAAATACATCATGGTCCATCCGCCAATGAATCTAAAACAATAATAAAAAATGTAAATTACAACCTGCAACCCTAATGGTAACACTTTGTTTACCAAAGTCTTTAAGCGGGTAAATTATTTTAAAAAACAAGTATTTATATGCTTACTAATACATAAACAAATAATTAAACATTCATCCTTATTGACAGACAAGAGTTTAAAAGCTGTACTTGTTATCTTTCAAAAAGTTCTAGAAATGGAAATACCCCCCCCCCCAATGACCCATAGTTGGCTCAGCTTGGTCTGACACTTGTTACATCCAACATTTTCTTGACAAGCAACTGAAACATGTAGTATCTAAAATCCCTTATTTATGTCAGGATTCCTGGACTTTTTGACCTTATGTAATCAGATCAGTCCATTTCAAGAAGGGATTTTTATTACTGTTTATGTTAAAGATTTGTACAGCTGTATCCCACATGATTTGGGCAAGGAATGGTCTTTGGACTTAAGTTTAATTTTTTTTTACCTGCTTAAACTCTTTAGTAAACAAAGGGTTACTATTAGGATTGTAGGTTGCAATTTGCATGTTTTTATTATTGTTTTAGATTCATTGGCTGTTGTACCATGATATATTTAAAATGTGGTATATGTAGGAAGATAAAAAAATGTTTCTTTATCTGAAGAAGTTTGGTTCTTGTACCTGATGAAAGCACTTATTTTCATTAAAGTTTGTGTCCTGGGATTCTACACACTGCTGTGCTCTGTTTTTTGTTTT
This sequence comes from Protopterus annectens, assembly GCF_019279795.1. NCBI lineage: Eukaryota > Metazoa > Chordata > Ceratodontiformes > Protopteridae > Protopterus > Protopterus annectens. The sequence continues at coordinate 1,717,062,832 of NC_056744.1, forward strand.
ACTAGTTTTGGTTGCTGATTTTGTTGTGGTTCGTCACTCATCTCTTCAAGTTCTCCATTGCTTGTAGTTGTTTCAAATTCAGGCTCTTCTTAAATCTTTGCCATTTCCTGAGCTTCGTTTTGTAGTATTGAATGCTGGAGTGGACGTAACTGGCATATTCATCTCCCAGACACCAAAAACAAGCAGTCGTACTGACTAAAGTTTGCTATGAATCACCAATTTCTGCTTGATACATTTTATTTTGTTGTATAAACTTTTTTTTTCATTTCTTCTATGGTGTATTCAGCCTCCATGAAAATGCAATTTCCACTTAGGAAGAGCACCTTAAACATGGCTGGATGAATTGCTTTTCTCCAGCCTCTTACTCTTTCTGATAGGTCCAGAGTAGTCATGTGCTGTGAAAGAGTTGGATTCCCCATTTTCAGTATTTTCCTTTTTGCCACATTTGTTAGTAACAAATCCTTTAGTTGCCAAGTTTGCAGCTTTACCAATATGTCTCCTGGGTGTTCTTATTGGATGAACTTGGAACACACACCTAATGAGCCTTCCTCATCAGGAGTTTCTACTGGAAAACAATTGTCCAACTGCTTATTTAAGTTTTCATAAAATTACTACACTCATTTCCTCCATTTTCAGGGATGGCCAAAAATCTCATCCTCGACTAATTTATGCTTTATATCTTATTGGTACACCTCGTATTCTGTCTGCTGACTACTCCATGCTTCTTTGATATCCTCTATTCTTTTATTATTTGACCTGACATAATCCTGATCTGTCACACATTCTTTAAATCCTGCATCATGAATTTAGTCTACTTTTTTCTTCCAACTTATTAGAAGTAATTTGTAATGCAATTGTTGCAGTTGGATGTTTTTCCTGCCATTCTGCCATGAGGTCCTTCACGGCCATCATTTATTTCTCCTCATTTTGTTTGCTATCTTATTTTAGCTAACTTTTCACTTCAAAGAGATCCTGCCTTAATATTTTCTCACCAGAACCAAGTATATCCTAAACTATTTACAGTTGCTTTTTTTTTTTTGTTGTTGTTAAGTAATCAGTTCTCACTCTGGGATAGCGATTTTATTTATTTACTTTCATTGTAATATTTGGGCAGATGCCTTATCGGAAATCTGTCTTACATCCCTTCTGATTCATCATGTGCATTGGATGCTTCTCTCAGGCATCTCACCCATGTTGTACCCTGTCAGCACGGTTGTCTTGTGTGCTAACAAATTCTCTAATACAATTAGGAGTGCACTCACTCAAAATCTTTGCAAAGTCAATCAGTGGTTCACCACGTAGGGTCTTTTAGTTATTTTTAAGAAATGGTAGTAGTTTTGATCAGCACCCAAAAGTGCCTTTGCTATGTTAGTACCTGCCAGGTTGTTGCATCACCTGTTGGAGAAGATTGCAATTAGTGACACAGTTAAGTGTCGTGGACCTTCATCTCTTCTTTTATCTCACTCTAACAGAATTCTAAGGTAAAGTATTCCTAACAACTTGATCTGCACAGATGCTGGTTCTGACATGGAAAAAGGAGTTTCCCTTCTAACATTAGAGCATGATTTCATGATTACCTCAGACTCCTGACAAAATCCAGGACTCCTAGTAACACTTAAAAAGATCTGCAGATTCTTGGTAAATGGCCATAGGCTTGCATACTTCTGTGACGCCCTTTGAAGAGTTGTTATACCCATCTGTCGAAGCACCAGCAGCATGTTATTTGGATTTACAATATTCTGTATTTTAAATGCTGTTGCTCCCTGAGGCACATAAGATCAAACCTTGGGTCCACACAGCCTTGGGAATTCATGCTACAGCCTTTTTACCCAGTTCTGTCCTCACTTTTCCCTGGAATATTGCACTAAGGCCTTTCCCTACTGGGCACCTAAAATCAGGAACACCCTGCTAATCCCTGCAAAGGGTACTGTCGTATTCATGTTTGAAATTCGCCATCAAACCGTTAAGCTCCGATAGATATTTATTTGAATATTAGCTACATTTTGCATTATTTCTGGTTTGATGGACGTCTGTGCCTGCTTTCATAAAGATGGTAATCAGTATCTGTGATGGTTTCTGCGGTTGTCTTGCAATTGCTGTTCCTCGATTGCTGTGGTCTGTGATTCCAGGTTTCCTTCCTAGAGACATTTTCCATTTCTTCTTGTAAGTAACTAACTTATACATATTGCATGTTTTGTCCAGTCCTTGTTCTTTTATAAACATGCTGTTACAAATCATAGTCGAAAAGGAGAATCTTAGCTAATTAGTGTACATGAATACATTAAAAGTTGCAGTCCCATTCGTACGTCCTGCTTTGGAAATGTTTAAGTAATTCTCCTGAGTCTGAGCTCAAGGAAGACCTTGTAGTGACTCAATAGACAGCCATCAAACTTTCTGCATCTATCATTGTGTGGATGGTTTGGCCAAGACCACAGATATAGAGGTATATCTGCACTGAATGGTGAGTGTCAAATTGCCAGTCATAATTAAGTTGCTCAAAAATGTTATTTTGGATGTCAAGTTCAAAGCTCAGCTTACTCAGTCCTTCGTCAATGATTTCTTTAGGTGGAAAGAGGTCTCACCAATGTAAAGGGCCTGCAGGGCCCCTTACTTTTCCTGCTGTGTGTCAAAGCCTAGTTCACTCCAAAACAAAAAGAAACCTCCTTGCTGTCATAAAAATGTACTGAAGATTCTTATTTTTCTCCTCTGTCCTGCTCCTGTCAGGTCACCCATGAGGTTGGCCCTTACTGTTAGCATCACGGTAGTACTTGCTTTATTCTTAGAATGGCCATAAGAGACAGCTGTTTGTTATCTCTTTATTGGGCATCCATCTGGGTGAAAAAAGAAATGGATTGTAGTAATACATGGTCAGTCATGGTAGCATGCAAAAGATCTGCAGTCCTTCAGAGATAGAGACTTCCTTACAGCAGCTTTTGAAGGGAGCTGTACAGGCTGCCCTGTTTTCATAATGTGGCTGGGATTTTACTAACATCTCTTCTAGACACAGAGGTGATCGATGATCCCTGTGACAGTGAGACCCAAATTTGTGACATGGATAGTTACCCTGCAAGGGTACATGTCTTTGCATCTGCATAATGCCCTGAAGGCATCAGGCATGCTGGATACCTTTTTGCCACATTAGTGTGTCAATTCCACACGAGAGATTTTCTAATTTGCTCTTGGTGGGCATCATTCTCAGTACAAATTTAATATTCTGCTTTCTTCATTTTCCAGAATCTTCACTACTGCAGTAGTTAAAGCTTACAGGAGAAGGATGTCCATGTGTTCCCCTTCCTTAATGATGGGCTTCTGGTAGCCTCATCTTTGAACTGTCTGAGGATGTCCCTTTTATGGACAGGTCGTTAATTATTTATTTTTAGTGAGGGTCATCATAATCTTGGACAAGACCTTTTTAACTCCTGTTCAGATAATAAGCCTTTATACATGTGGAACTGGACTCTGATTCTGTTGTGATAATTATTTAATTAGCAGGGGATCCAGAAAATTTTGACTTTGGCTGAGTGGATAAGGGCACAGTGCAAAGTCCATGAGGAGTGGATAAGGGCACAGTGCAAAGTCCATGAGGAGAGAAAACTGTTTCTGGGGTCTCTCCTGTTCTGTTCAGATAATCAGTTCATCATGTGGCATCTAAACAACAGGAAAGGGAAGGGTTGTACCCCCTCTCCAGGGAGGCAATGCTGATTTGGTAGTAGGACATGGAAAGAGGCATCAGTCTCTCAAAGTTTCCCAAGCTGGCCGATACTATAAGGTGATATGTAATAAATGATCAGGTACCTCAAAGTCTGAATTCCACTAATGTAAATGAACATTCCAGTGTCACAATAATGTAAATGTATAATGATGTAACTGATGACATTGCCCAAAACTAATAATGTTTTCAGACAGTAGGTCTGCACTTTTCCAACTTCTGAATGTAGGCACCTGTCCCCACTTCCCTGATCTCTAAATATACAGCTTTCAAATTAATGCAAAGGAAAAAATCACATTTGCCTTTACTCCAAATCACTCTACCTCAGAGGTAGTGCAAAGTCCCTCAGTATTAAAGCATTGGCTACTATATTGATGCATTGACAATGCAAACATTTCTTTAGATACATGAGATTTCAAGTATCAACATCCCTAGTCCAAAATGGATCACTTTCTGAATTTATGGTAGGTACCACATCAAACAGTAGCAGAGAGATGCATGAGATGCAGTCATTCAGGAACCACAGCCCTTTACACGTGTTCCTACATCCAAGGGACGTAACAGAAAAAGTTGAGACTGTATGTGAAAAAGCAAGTCCCATTAATCACATGAGATAGACTGATAGTCTTTATGCTTCTTCACCTAATATTTTCTGTACTTTGAAGACAAAATCCCCAACATGGCATATAGTGAGCTTCCACAGATAGCTATGCTGCACTGCACGCTTTACAGTATCACAAGCTATGAGGAGTAGTAACACCATGGAAATATGGTAAGAAAGTTGAAGCCTGACCAAGTTATCCTTCATCAGAACTTGGGAGGACTCTGATTACTGTGGATTTTTTTTTAGTTTTATGTCTCCAGAGCTTTCTGGCTGTAATATCTAACAGTCTGATTAATGACCTCCAAAATGATGTGGATTTTTATGGTGTGCTGCCATTGCAGTTGCCTGCAGGTACTGAACCTACGGATTGTTTTCACTGATCTGTTGCTTGCAGTGGCACATCATTCAAAGGTGAATGTACACAAGATGTAAAGCACACTTTAAAAGGACAATGCATAGGTTCTTACTTCTTCTGTTAGGCTTCAGGAATTTTCATCACAATGGTAAGAATTAAACAGTATGTGTGTGCTTTGTAGTGATTAATTAACCTGATTCTTAGTGGCAGTGTGAATCCTCCAGAATTCCCTGTATAGAAAACATCTTGGTGAAAAAAAAAGAGAGGTGTGATGTGGTTCATTTTATGTCTTGGTTGATCATGTTTGAATACTATAATTGTTCTATACTGGTGTTGCACCCTCTTACAGCTAATCATTAAGCTCTAATTTCTGATAAAGGAATCACATCTGATTTTGCTTATTTTTAAAACAATAGAATAAAACTTAATAAGCAGGCAGTAAATCCATATTTAAAATGGTTAAACAGTGGATATGCCCTTTTTATGAGTGAAACACCAAGTGTTGTTTTTAATCATTGTAATAAAATATTACTAATTTGTTTTAGGCATGAAACCGCAACTGCATCACACAACAGAGAACCTGCAGCAGTGTGCTGAGCCTGAGAAGGACTCCGGCAAGCCTCATGTCCCTCATATATCCCAGCTTCACTTGGGAAATATCTGCAGCCAGAGCACTGAATGTGATGATCAAACGTGTAAGGTACATCACTCAGTAGAGAACCTGCACCAGTGTGCACAGACCGTGAAGGACTACAAAAAGCTTCATCTTCCTTCTGCACCCCAGCTTCATTCAGGACTTAACTTCAGCCAGATCTCTGAAAGTGCCAATGAAACGCCTCAGGCAAAACACCTCACGGAGAACCTACAGCAGTGCGATCAGATGATAAAGGGCTCCAACAAGGATCCTCTAATTTTTGTACCGCAGCTTCATGGAGAGTATAACTGGAGCAGCAGCTCTGAATACAATACGAGTTGTATTGTACAGCAAAGTCCAGTAGTAAATCGTAGCACTCCCACCAAGGAGAAAGCATACAAATGTGCTCAGGATGCTAAGCATTTCACACAAAAGCACGCTCTGCATAAGTATCCAAAGAATAAGTCGTACAACGGGGAAGCACCATATAAATGTCCTGACTGTGATAAGTGTTACACGAGAAAGCATACACTTCTCTATCATCAAAAGACTCATGCAGAGGAGAACCCATATAAATGTACTGAATGCAATAAGTATTTTTCATGTCGCAGTAGCCTGACGTGCCATCAGACCATTCACTCAGGGGTAAAGCCACATAAATGTGCTGAATGTGGTAAGTGTTTTTCACAGAAAAGTCAGCTAAAATGTCATCAGCTCATTCACACGGGGGAAAAACCATATAAATGTACTGAATGTACTAAGTGCTTCTCCCAGAGAAGTAATTTGATAAAACATCAAGCCAGTCATGCGGGGGAGAGGCCGTATAAATGCAATGAATGCGACAAATGTTTTTCATCTAACCATAGCTTGATGCACCACCAGACAATTCACATGGGTGAAAAACCATATAAATGTACTCAGTGCAGTAAGTGTTTCATATATGAAAGAAGCCTAATATGCCATCAGAGCATTCACACTGGGGACAGACCATATAAATGTACCGAATGCAATAAGTGCTTCACAAATCAACATCACCTCAGAACGCACCAACGAGTTCACACGGGGGAGAAGCCATATAAATGTACTGAATGTGGTAAGTGTTACAAAGACAGTAGTGGTCTCCAGTATCATCGAAAGACTCATACAGTGAGCAGCTAAACTAGTAACAGATAACGCAGGAAAGAGAGAGAGAGTATATAGAATATGCCACCATGGGAGCATCAAGCAGAGGAAACTGCAACATAACTAAGCCAAGAAATATCACTATTAGAAGAATACGGAAAAGGAAAACATCCAAAATTATTAGTAAGACAGAGGCGGTAAAGGCAACATACAATATCATCACAGGTCAGGATATCTCGTACATTATTTCCAAGAATTAAATATAAATTTCAAAACAAGCAGAAACATCTTAGACGGTATGCAAACAAATATAAAGGGGAAAGTACAAAATGAGCAATTCACTGGTGACCCAAAAATGGTTTATAGAGTAACTGGGAGAGAAAGCAAAAGAAATAGTAACTGCAGCTAAACAAGAAGAAATGTGTACATGTTAGCGAGGCATTGATGACGACCTTGTTAATGAAAGAAAGACGCTGGATGGATAGAAGAAGAAATTTGTAAGAAGCTTTATGGCAAGATTTAGCCCCGAGTAAAAATCATTCATATGCACATCCCAAAAAGACACCATACCAATTAATAAAAGTAAAAAATACTCCTCCTTAATAGTGAACCTGCAAGCCATCCTAAGAACTACAAACCAACAACATGCCTAACGACAATATATAAATTCTATACTGGAATTGATGCAGACAGCATTTATAGCCATTTAGACAAAAATCAATCATGGAAATAGAATAAAAGAAAATCATTGGAACAAAGGATCATCTGCTTTTAAACCAGTTTTATAACAGAGAGTGGTAAAACGGGGCATAATCCAAGTATGGCTTGGACAGATTACCAAAAAGCATTTCATAACATCCAACATTCATGGTTTATGACATGCTTACAGCTATATACGATACACCTTACAATTATAAAGAAAATTGTAGAGACTGTGAAACAGTGACAAACCACTTCCCTGATGAGTCACGATAAAGGGAAGGGGATAGTCCAAGGTGATTCTTTGCCACTGCTGCTGAATTGTCATGCCCTTATCCTGTTAAACTGTTTAGTAGACTAGGCTACGGTTACATCTTAATTTCTATAAATTGGTCTTGTTCAAAAATCTCACCTACATTTTGAGGATAGTTTTAAAATAGTGTAGTCATCAGATAAGTATCTGAAATAATTACAAATGGTTAAAACTTTCTCAGACTATATGAGAATAAATTTGACCTTGCTATACATGCAAAAGCAACATTTATAAAAGGAAAGCTGCAGAACCAAGAAATATCAACCGGGGACAGACTGAGAGAGTGTATAAATATTTGTGACTAGTGGAAAAATTGTTAAAATGTCTTTCAAAAAGTATATGAATAATGTTTGGTCTTGAAAAAAGAACAAAAACAACAGTTTTATCAGGAAAATTGAAGCATCAAGAAATGTACTATAAACATTTCAACAGTAGGGAGCATTTAAATATCTGGGAAGAATTGAAGGGTCAGCAGTGCAGTATAAACAACTGAGAACAAAGCTCATAAGTGAATATTTTAGGAGATTAAAAGTAATATTTTAAACTGACTCAAAATCCAGGAATAAAGTTCAAGTCTAGAAATTAAATTGCTGCTCTTATTTTTCGGCTTTGGAATGATTAAGTGGAGAGGAAAACATGAAAATTGCTTCATGTTCATCAGATCATATATCTATATTAGCAAAATAGTGCATGACATGATTATATACCCCTTGATCTAAAGGGAGATAAAGCTCTCATTGAAACTGAATATACATAGGCCTGCAGTCATGGGATTGCATACATATATTGTACTAGATCAAAACATAACACTAAGTTGTGAAAATAAAGAAAATAAGAATAGAAGAACATTTTTCAGGAGGTTAGCAGAAAGCGTTTTAAAAAGGAGCAGGTGTGGAAACCAAGCCAGAAGTAGACAAAAACAGGTCAAAACAAAGACTTCCAAAAAAAATCGAAAGTAATGCAAATATTTTGACCAGAGGAAAAGGAAAAATATTGGAAACCCACTATTTCTGTGTCAAGTATAGAGAGCTGCAGGAACAAGTTGATCACATTATAATGCATGTGTGGCTAGGAGGAATGTATTTAAACAGGAAGATGAAGGATTAATTTGCAGCTTTAGATAGAAGATTATGTATGTGTGTGCATGTTGGTTTACAAAGCCTAGAGAAAAAGTAAGAGATGCAGACAAATGTAAGTTCTGCAGTACAGAACAAGGAACGGTTGCACAACTTTTTGCTGGTTATGATATACTCAAGGCTGAGGGTCTCCTGGGTTCACAGGTGTGTAATGGGCTAATGGCCCTGGGGCTTTTACAAGCCTAGCCATAGGATTACTCTGGCATCATGCCACCATACCTTAGTTCCCAGTGCCTGGAAAGTCCATTCCACAGCATGGGCAGTCTCTGAGTTATGAACCTGTCCCTCCAGTACATTCTGTTGATTGTGATAATGAGGTTGAGGTCTCTGGAGCATGTGCTGCAGAGGGGTTGGAATTTCTTTAGATGAAGCATTTTTAACAGAGCTGAGAAGGACATGGCTTTGTAAGTCGAGCAGAGATCGCCTCTAACTAGGCAATATGAGACAGAGAATAGTTGGAGTTTTTTGAGTCTGTCCATATAGGACAAGTATTTAAGGCCTAGGATCCTCTTTGTGAGGTACTTTTATAGCCTCTCCAGTTGTTGCAGGTGTCTAGTGAGGTACATACCAAATGGGGCATTGTACTCAATGACTGGCCTAATGAGGGAAGAGTAGAGGGAGACAATGACCTCTTTCTTCCTGGATGCAAAACCCTTAGTAATGAGATGTGCCACATAGAAGGACTTTCTGACCACAGTGACAAAGTGGTGATCAAAAGAGAGGTTGGTGTCAGTCTGTGTTCCCAGATTTGTATAACGCCTTCTGTGTTCAGTGGACTACCATCGAAGTGGTAATTCATGGGAACAGGGTTTTTCCCAAAGGGGATGATGACATTTTTTGGCTTCGAGCATAAGGCCATGGTTCTGACACCAGTCACTGATCTCAGTGAGGCCATTCTGTAGGGTGTCAACATTACTTGGGGAGTTAATAGCACCCACCTTGCAATCATCTGCAAACTTTGTCAGCCAGAGTCCCTTTGTGTTGGCCTGGACTTCAGAGAAGTAGATTGCAAACAGGAGAGGACACAGGACCGAACCCTATGGGACTCCACTCATGACTAGTTGGCAGTCTGACTTGGAGTCAGCTACTTTCACGCTGTGGGTTCTATCTGTGAGCCAGTTTGCAACCCACCTAGTGATATTGGGGTTGATGCTTAGCTTAGTGAGTTTTTCTATGATTCCTGAGTGAGAAATGGTATCAAAGGCCTTGGAAAGATCAGGATAGGCTGTATGAACCACCTTGCCTTCATCCACAGCTCTGGTGACTGACACAAAGAAGTCAACCAAGTTGAGCAGGTATGATCTACCCATTACAAAAAGCAAACTGTGTGGGATCCAGAGTTTGGACATTCCTTATATCCTTGTTTATTAGGTCCATGATGATATGTTCCATAGCTTTGCATATCAGGCTCAGCAGGCTAATGGGGCAATAGTTCCCAGGGTCTGTAGTCGCTCCTCTTTTGTGGGGAGGGATGACTGTAGCAGTGTGTTATTCGGTAGGGACAAAGCCTGAGGTTAGGTTGTGAATGAACAGGGCACACAGGTGAGGTGCCAGTTCACGATGTAATTCATGTAGAACACAGCCAGGGATATTCTCAGGTCCCATAGAAGTTGTATGCTTGGCCGTAGATAGTACTGCTTTAACCTGTGCAGCAGTAATACTGGGTGCCTGGCAATCTCATGCTACTGTGATTGATCCTTTGGGGGGGGGTAAAGTTGTCTCTGAATCTGTCGGCCAGTATACTGGCAGTATCTGTTGGCTCACTATAGGAGGTACCAATATGCAGTAGCTCAGAGCAAATCTGGGTATTGCCGTGGAGATTCTTTACATAACTATAGAAGGCCTTGTGGTTGTCTTTACTGTCTGCTTCAATTCTGTTTTCATAACTAGCTTTAGAGGATTTGATGAGGGATCTCAACTTTTTGTTGAGGCTGATAAGGGAGTTTTTCCAGTCTTGGGACTTCATCTTATTCTGCATCAGTTTCCTCATTCTGTTGTAGAGTTTGTTTATGGCAGGGAGCCATCAGATTGGCTTCCTTTTTTGGAGGAGAGTGTCTTGGTTCTGTTGGGTATGGCGAGATCCATGCATTTGTGTATGTGTTCGTACAGTGCATTGGTGTATGATTCGACGGTCATGCAACTATTCTCCATTTGCATGGGTGCCATGAAGTTAGCCACCTCTGTTTTTAGGAGCACAAAGTTAGCTTTGGAGAAGTTTTTCATAGTAGTTACCTTTGCGGGATAGGGGGTGGATTTCCAAGGTGATTAGTTTGTGGTCAGGTCTTACCAGGGAGGCGTTGACTAATGGTGTAGAGCAACGGTCACCCATGTTAGTAGTGACTTAGGTCAAGGATGTTGCTACCTCTAGTGGGGGTAAGAATGAGCTGGTCCATGGCATTAGAATTAATGAATTCCAGGAAACGTTGGGCAAGTGTATTGGTACGTGAGTAGTTTTCCCAGTTAATGGAGGGGTAGTTGACGTCGCCCAGTATGAGAGTGTTAGGTTGGATCCTAATATTCTCCAGGGTGCTTAGGAATGTAGAGTGTGAGTCTTGGGTCATGGTTGGGGACCTATAGCAGGCTATGACCTGAATCGCTGTCTTATCCAATGTTAACTGCACCTGACATATCTCTGCGTTATGTTGGGCTACCAGTCTGGAGGTGTGTGCATCCTTTATGAATATGGAAACACCACCGCCTTTGAAGATTCGGTCCAAGTTCTCTGGCCAAAAGGTGTGGAATTTGTTATAGCCTGATAGTACAGGGCTGCTTTCTGCTGTCTTGAACCAGGTCTCTGTTAAAGCAGAAAGTTCAATGTTCTCCATTTTAAGGAGTGCTTTGAGAGGGTGCATTTTTAGGTTTAGACTTCTAGCATTGAACAGCATGACCCTCAGATTGCATTTGTTTGTAGTTGTTATGGTGGTAATTTGGTCTTTGGAACACTGCCTAAAAAAGGCACTATACGGGTGGCAAGAGCCTTGGTCAGTACCCGGAAGCCCAGGAATGACAGATGCAGGCCATCTCTGGCAAAGCATCAAGGTCTGTCAATCATGTCATCCCAGGCAGACAGATACTGGATCCCCTTAGAATGACACCAGAAACTTAGCCAATTGTTGCAATCAATCATTTTCTGCTTGTACTGTGGTATCATTCTGGGTGATGGTAGGATGCTTCCCAGGGCTATGGTCATAACCACCTAGGCTGCATAATCCGAGAGCTCTTCCATGTCTCTTTTCATGTAGTCCAGGGAGGTATGTCTCAGGTCATTCACACCCACATGTACAATGACAGAGTCATATTTGTATCTGTTGTTGAGGGACCTGAGTGCATGCATTATGTGGTGATTCCTGGGACCTGACAGGCAGCTGACTGTTACTTTCTCCTTATTCAACCTAGTGAGTGGGACATCAGTGTGCCTCACTATTGAGTCACCAATGACTAGTGTGTTGGGCATGCTGTTTTGCCTTAGGGGGTTTGGTTGAGTGGGCACACTGTTTAGGAGAGTTATGTGCCTTATAATTAGTGTTGTGTTGTGGTGGTCGAGTGCATTTCTGCCTTGGAGGTCTCTGCTGTTTGGGTAGATTTGTATTGAGAGCCTTCATGAAGGTGGGTGTATGGTTTGTGTTTTTATGTGAAGACAGTGCTGGTGTGACCTTCTGCTCTTGACCAGCTATTCCGGTCTTGACTGGAGAGTGCTTGGCCTCCAGTTTGGCTATATAAGTGCATCTCTCGCAAGTCTGAGTATTGGGAGGTAAGAGGAGAGGATTGTCGGTGTACATGAGGCAGTTGCCACATTTCCTCAGGATGCCCAAGTTCACCAGGTTAATAAGAGAAAACACAGGGAACTGACCTTTAGACATGCCTGGAGGAGTGGGCATTAATAATAAGTACTGGAGCAGTCTCCTTGTAGAACGTTTAGTGCTGGTAGCACTTTTGTGTGCTACAATAATTGCAACAGGAAGTCTGGTAAAGTGCTAGACTAATAAGCTAGTAAAAGTGCACGAGAGGAGAGAATTAGCAGATCTAATGGAAAAATTGAAGAGCAGACTTTAGCACCGCTCAGAAGCTTACAAACAGTCCTGGATACAGCAAGTCTGTATCCGGACTAGACAAGTTACAAGAAAGGTGGGAAACACGCGCAAATGCAGGCTTTTAAACTAGAAAGTTGAAAGAGATGGAAAAATTGCCCAAACGACCAATAAACTACAATTTCTGGGCCAGACACAACTTCTGTTGTGGTAGATAGGCTGCCGAGTGCTTACCACTCCCACTGACAAGCTAGAAGGCTTCCCTCCAACACAGAAAGGCTTGGTGGGCTCAGAAGCTTACAAACAGTCCTGGATACAGCAAATCTGTATCTAGACTAGACTAGTTACAGGAAAGGCGGGAAACAAGAGCAAACAGACTTTTAAATCAGAAAGTTGAAAGAGATGGAAAAAACTACTCAAATGGCCAATAAACTACAATTTCTGGGCGAGAAACCACTCCTCTTGTGGTAGATAGGTTACCTAGTGCTTACCACTCCCACTGATAAGCTAGAAGGCTTCCCTTCAACACAGAAAGGCTTGGAGGGGTGTTAAACTGGAGATTGTGCAAACACTACACCTTACTGATAGCTGAGATGTATTGGAAATATCAATCATAAGTGCTGAAAATGAAAAAGTACTGATCAATAATCAAGGAAGTCATATATTGTAACTGAAAAAAAATGGATGAAAACATAAATTGTTGAAATAGTCCAACATTCAGATAGCATTGCCCTGTATACTGAGTTATAAAATACCACAATATGCATGTAGAAATTTGAGTGATGTTGGATAAAGGCACCCAGATAGTTCAGTAGTAACAAGAGCAACAGGACTAATAAAAATGTTTTCAAACATACCTAGCTATGTTGTTATACAGGTTATGAACTACAACAGAGGTAATTCTAGATGGATTGTAGTGCTGAGATGACCGCTATTTCAACAAATTGTGCTACTTTAATTATACCTACGAATAAAAAGTACAAAGCAAGCAAGCGATTTATTGATAAAACACAAGTAAAAACAACAGCAAATGTGGAAACTCCCAGAACAGAAGAAATAAGTAAATTGTGGAAAAACATAAATCGAGATCTTGTCCAACATAGCAGGGATGGTGAGTGGATAAAAGAGGTAAACATGATTTAGAGGCTAACAAGTGGTATGATATAATAGTCACTGAAACTGAGAAAACAGTCAAAAAGTGCCTGTAGCATAGAGTAAAACACCGAGGTAGTTTTCCAAGCTGAATTTTATTCCAAATACACATGAAACTTCACAGGTAAAAAGCACACATAAACGCCTTTGCAGTACACGCGTTTTCGTCTCTGTAATCAGACTTCCTCAGATGACCAGTGTTACTGTCAGTTAAACCATTTATACATTAATTAAAAAAATCAACCAATACAAATTGAGCATGAAATTTAAAAAAAAACGATGACATTTCCACAGACACAAATTTAATATACAACCTCATGAATATTGCACTTTTCCTATTTAAAAACATTCTAAACATAAAATAATGCTCATAATACAATTGATTAAAATATTTAAAATATATAAATAAATAATTTCATTTATATTTGATGAGTGAAGAATAAATATATTATCATGGACGCATTAAATTAATCAAATGCATTATAAAAAAGGAAATATTGCCATCTACTGGCCAAAATTTTGATTGCAACCAAAGTTTTTAAAGTTTTGCAGATCTTAGTTTCAAAAGTGGCAAATTAGACACATAATCATTCAGCCCAGGGAAGTTACCTGCATCCAGGGTAACTTGCCATCACAGTTCCCTGAATTCTGTCCTCTCTTCCCATGGGCCCCCCTCATGTCATTCTTAATCTGTTCCAGAACAAGGAAAGAGAATTCTGCTTTTGTACAGGACTTAGCGTGTTTATACAAGGCACTAGTTTCCTTCTTCACTGTGATGTCATATTTGTGTTAGTAGATCCTTCTCCTTAACATTCTTTCGGTTTTCCCGACATAGAAGGATTTACATTCTGAACAAATAGCCAAATAGACTATTCCTTTCGTCTCACAATTATAATAGTCTCCACATTCTATCCATCTTTTCCTGCTCTCTAGGTAAATTTTGCCCGTGTTCATAATGTTCACACATTGAGAGCAGTGCCCACACTTGTATGTCCCTAATCTTCTTTTGTTATGGGTGGGTTTATTACTCCTATACTCGAGTATGTTCTTAAGGCTCTGTGAAATCTTATAAACTACCCTAAAAGGGAGGTTAGGTATTTTATCCAGGTATGAAAGTGCCACAAATCTGTTCCACTCTTTTTTAAATGTTTTTTTGGTGGTATCATTCAAGGCATTATACTCCAAAATCATTGCTTGTTTATTGGCAGTATTTTCATTATTTTTAATCTTCAATGTTTCACTGCCATTAACTTGTTCCTTAAGTCCCTGAATGGATTTAAACCTAGTACCTCTTCCTTCTAAAACCTCCCCCTTAATTTTATTTATAAATTCCAGGGGGTACCCTCTCTCGGTAAACATCTTTTCCAGCAAATTACACTCCATCCGGAAATCAGTATCCAGGCTTGTCATATGACTCTCCCATACAAATTGACCCTTTACAATGTTTTTCTTACAGTGTGGGGGGTGGGCACTTCAATAATGGAGAAAAGAATTACAAAACGTAGATTTCCTGAAAATCTTAATTTCAAACTTATTATTCATTTTACACACCTCTACATCTAAATATTCTAGGCTTTCTTTAGAAACTTTGTGTGAAATTCAGGAAATCATTGGTACCTTTCATGTAATCCATAAATTCTACAAAATTCTCCTTACCTTCCGTCCAAACAATAACTATGTCATCTAGGATAGAGGTTCCAACAGGGGGTGTATTCAGAGTTTAAAATATATTTTTCTTCCCATTTTGCCAATACTAAATTGGCATAAGTGTGGGGCACATGCCAACCCTATTGCCACTCCTTGAATTTGCTGGTAGAATTCCCCATTGAAACAAATAAAATTATACTTTAGTACCATATCCATTAAAGCCACACACAATATTTTATCATTATGAGTTAACTCCTGATCATCAAAAACAATGTCCTCAAACATTTCCATGCCTGAGGAGTAAGGCATACAGGAAAATAGGTCAATAATATCTATGGTTACAAATAGGAGATCTTTGTGATTAAAGTTCATCTGATATTTCCCTCAAAAGGTCCCATGAATCTTTTAGAATGACTTCCCTATTTACCCACAAATGCTTTAATTTTATATCAACATATTTAGCCAGTGGGTATGTTTTTGACCTATCAGCCGAGACTATGGGTCTCAAAGGTGGGTCCCTCTCATTCTTATGAGTCTTTGGGATCCTGAAAATTTCTGGTATCCTAGGTTTGTCAACTTTCAAGTAGGAAAGAATTTTATAATCAATAAGTCCTTCATTTAATCCTATATCAATTTTGTTATAGGCTATATTTACTTAGTTCTTAGATGCATTCGAATATCTACACTCATCTCTTAATATTAAATTCATATTCAATGTTATCCATGATTACCACCCCTCCTCCCTTATCTGGTTTCATGACTCGAATGTTAAGGTTAGATTTCAAATCATTCAATAATTCATGTTCTTTATTACATATTTATTCTTATTCTCCTAAGTTCATTTTTCATTTCTTTTTTAATTTTTTTTTTGGATGGGGGGTTTAATAAAAATAGTTCTTTGTCTAAAACCTTGTCTTGTGTCGAGTTTCTAAGGGTAACAAAGACCAACAAATTAACCTTTTCAAAAAAATAGTTTAATAATATAATGAAATACTTGGTAACATCTCCTTTCTGTGTGGAATAAACTTTTACTTTAAACCTTAAATAAATCAAAATGTTCCTCTAATAATGTTTATTAAAATTTTTTAAATACAAAAATTCATTGTAAACATGTTTAACACCATCAACTAAAATGTCATTTGCCCTACCCTATGGTGGATGGGTATAGTTTAATACCCCCAATAAAAAATAGTTTGCTGATACCCTGGTTTGTTCATTAATCTTTCAGATCTACGCAAGGGGGAAAATCCTGTTCATTAACAAAATAATCCCCTTCATGTTAGATATCACCATTAAACTACCATCATGGTTAGTATAATTACTACCTTGTTTATTACCATAAATGCTCTTATTGTATCCAACAAAACATGGCTTAAGATAACTAGTATCACTCTTATATTCATGTACATCACACGCCAACTTTTTTAGTTTCCTATGGACTATATCACCACATTTATTGTCTAGCTCACATCTTATATTAAAATATTTTTCTTTTCCTCCTTAATAGTAAAAATGAAATCTTCTTTGATACACTGGTCAAGCTCATTAATCTCTTTCTGTAATTCACCCTGGCATCTAACATTTTCTTTAATAATCAATCTTAAAATATCAAGTCCACAGTTATTGAACACTTCAATCAATTCATTGTAAAATACAGAACCAACCTGTACATTGTTGGGAAATTTACAAACACGTAGCCCCTTAGGAACTATTCCTCTACCAATGCATTCATTTAAATAGTCATTCTCAATGTCCAAGGTTCTGTATTTTAACATCAGTTTGCCCAGATTGTCAAGTTTAATACTGTAGGAATCAGAGATAGTTGGCTGTTTGGCATTAAAATCATTTAATTTAAAAGAATATTTTCTATGCAGCCACTCTCTTGTTTCCTTACGATTGTTAATATTGTTAACAGTACCTGCAGACGCCTTGGGAAAAGTTGGCGTTTTCTGCCCAGCTATAATTTGTGTAGTACATCGACTTATAGAGGTGCTAGGAGCTTGGGCTTCTCTAAAAGCAAGTGGTGTTGATTCTGGATTAAATGTCAATTCATTTACTTCTCTGCAGCCGCTCGTTTGTATGTCCGCACCGGAGGGCTCCCTCTCTCCATTACCATCACCATTCTCGGCTGTTTGCTCCTTTCCGGTCTTTGAACCAATTGGTTCCAAATGTTCCCACAGAGCCCTACAAGCGACTGACTCAGTGGCATCAACAGGTCGATCAATTCTGTCAGCTGCCTGATAAGCTTCTGTGATTGGCCTACCTCGTCCTGCCATTTGCCTTCAGGAAGGCCTTGTTTCTCCATCACGTTCCCACAAACGACAACAAGAAAAAGTACAGTGGAAAGGCACTCTAAAATCACCAAGAAAACCGTCAAAATGTGCCTGTAGCATAGAGTAAGACACTGAGGTAGTTTTCCAAGCTGAATTTTATTCCAAATACACACGAAACTTCACAAGTAAAAAGCATACATAAACGCCTTTGCTGTACATGTGTTTTCGTCTCCGTAATCAGACTTCCTCAGATGACCAGTGTTACTGTCAACTAAACCATTTATACATTAATTAAAAAAAATCAACCAATAGAAATTGAGCATGAAATTTAAAAAAAAACAATGACATTTCCACAGACCCAAATTTAATATACGACCTCATGAATATTGCACTTTTCCTATTTAAAAACATTCTAAACATAAAATAACATTCATAATACAATTGATTAAAATATTTAAAATATATAAATAAATAATTTCACTGAAACTGAGGTGAAAAGAAAGAATTCAACTGGAAAACCACATGTCCAGATGCTTTACCCATCTTTTGGCTATAAATACTAATGTGTATAGATCATAATTTAGCCCCAAGTAAAACTGTTTGTGCTCACATTCTCAACTGACACCTGCCTGGTTAACAGTGGTAAAATAACTGTACAAGCCTAAATCACAGCCATAAAATTCCTCGGATATTGACACACGGTAATATTTTGTTAAATTTGAGGTAATCTAGGCTAGCCTTAAAATGGCTCAAGGGCTAGTAGCCCAATAACCACCTGTGAACCTCCTTAAAACTGATCCTGCAAACCATCCCAAGAACTGTTTAGCATTAATTGTCTTCTAACAGCATAAAAATTGTATACTAAAACTGATCCTTTCATTTAGAGAAAAATGCAGTAATTGGAACAGAACACAAAAATAAGAAATCCTATGAAACCAAGGTTAATTTCTTGAACATTCAAAGCTATAATATAAGCTGCAAAATGTATCTAAAATTCTAAAATAAGTTGACTGTATTCCACTTTCATGGAGCAGAAACTGTTTACAAATTCATAAAATGCACCATATTTTGATGCGCTATATACCAGTCATAATGAAGTCATGGCAAATCCATTAACAGTGAAGACACGGAAAAGAACAAATTACAGCCCAAGTATAGAAATCCTGTAAGGGATGTTCCAGGGTGATTCTTTGATCATTGCTGGCTTACCTTGTCATCTGTCCATTAAACCAACTGGGTGTAGCCTGAATTCAAGACAACAGCCTGGCAAAGTTATATCCTTTATGTGACCAATTCAGAATGGTATAGCTTGTCTAAACTGGCAACAAACTACACCCACACATGGTGAAAATCATTTCAGATGATACAAGAATGACATTTGGCATTGACAGATATGTGAAAACAGCATTTATAGTAAGACAACTGAAGCATCAAAAATATTATTGTGGAAGAGGAATGTGATATGAAAGAAGTGGAACAGGAGGGAGCCTGCAAATATCTGAGAATAGATGAATGATGGGCAATATAATGCACACAAAAACAAACTTTAGTAGATTAATATCACAGAAAACGGAAGCTAATACTGGAAACTGCCTTATCCAGTTGGAATAAAGTTCCATTAAAAATTAGTGTATTGAATGATTGCATATCTCCCATTCTGAATGAGACATAGACAAACTGATTGTATGTATAGGTCTGGAAATTATGGCAGTGAATGCAAATTATCAGATTCAAGCATAGTGTAGGTTGATGTAAACCATTAAAGTAAATCTAAAATTACAATTATGTTCCACAAATGAATTTTAAAACAGAATGAGACTAGACACCAATCCAGAAATGGACAAAAAAAATGGGTCATAATAGACGGTATGAAAAAGAAAAGTAAAGACCATAGTAAATGGAAAGCTTACATTTACAGTGAAAGCTAAAGACATCTAGAACAGGCATGTAATCAAAATATGAGACAAGAATGGATAATGGGAGAAACATTTAAATCAAATGAGGAAACAGTAGTAGTAGTGCAAGGTTGCAGACTGATTATGAGTTATGCCATAAAATCCTTAGGAAAAAATAAAGTTTGCATAGTTAATATCTGCAACACAGAATCACTTACATGTGATGTAATTACAGTAGAGAGCCTATTATCTGAAAGTCAACTACACTAAATGTCAGTCACCCAAACACAGCCTTCTAAAGATTTTGGGTAGGAACAATCATAAAGTCTGAATATGTAAACATTATAAGTATTCGCTTGTGTGTTTTTCTGAGCTTGTAGTCCATTCATGTGTGAAAAATATTCTTTATTGTCTGCTGAATGGTTGCAAAGTGTATTCCCTGTGTGCAGAAAAAACATTTTTACAAGTTTTTTTATACCGATCAATTATATGTTTGATTATCTGAACAGTATGATTATCCGAACTACCCTAGGTCCCAATTAGTTTGGATAGTAGACTCTACTGTATGAGTGAGAATCCATATACTGAACTACACTGAAGTATGGAAGAGTTCTTACAAGTGAAATTTGTACAGAGTTGAAATTAAAGTTTATGAAAATAGAACAATAATACTGCTATGGCAAAGGAATAAAAATAATGAACAGACAATAGTAGTGAGATTGCATGTATTTTACTGTGCTGGATATTTTAATGATGAACTGAGATGTGTTATTCTTAAGTGTTCAAATGGTCTGACTAAAATATTTGAGTACTGTTTAGTAAAATACAGTTGAAAGTCCCCAGTAAAGATTTTTTCTTTACTTGATGTGATATGCAGATTTAATAGAAACCGCTTGTCATTTGAAACTTTATATATATGAATATAGGATGACTTTGAAAGAACTAATTTGAATTTGTTGTAAAGTAATCAGTCAGTTTCATAAACCCTTTAATCAACCACTGACTATACTAGCAACATTCATGCAAGTTGGTGAACAAGGTTTAATGAATTAAGAAAGTCATTAACCTCCAAAACTGAGCTGATATAATTTAGGGGAAAAGAGTTAACAGAAATAACTGTAGAGTAGAAGTCAGCTAAACTGTATACAAACTGCAGATTATTAGTTATTGCACACAAATTGTATTTTTCATGATTTAAAAGAATTATTTCAAAAGTGCATCTGAGAATTGAAAGCTTTTCAGAATTGTAAAGATACATAAAAAACATTACTAACTCACAGTTTAGACCTATTGTATCCATTTTTGGATCAATTTTGAGTATATGAATGTGGTACAAAAGGTCCTATCTTATGTTATGGACACCTGAAACTTTCGTGAAAAGTTAATGTTGGCATGAAAGAAAGGTTATTCTTTTTTTGGGAATCAGAAGTCTATTACTCCAGTCCACAATTGTAAACTTCTTTTTATTGCAAATGAGATTTAAAATTTTGAGATTTTATCTGACAATTATTTCTAGCCTTTCTGGCAGAAAAAATGTAAACTGTCATTTAATGGACATGATATTAGCTTAGTATTTACAGTTTGTTTATCAGTAATTGCAGGATATAGCAATGGGAGAGACAAATATGGCCCTATCATTTACCATAATAACATTAACTAGATGGAAAAGGCTAATATCTGCAACAGTGTTTATAAGGTATACAACATGTTTTGCACCCATATACAATATATTTCTGATTTTGGCAGTAGTAAGGTAGAATTTGATCAGTTTGTTGCACAATTTTTGTTATTCAGACAGGAAATAAGGTAGAATTTGATCACTTTGTTATATTTGTTAATTCTGCAATTAATGTTATACAGCTGCTGCATCTTTGTTTAAGGTAGGTGCTATTTTTTGAATGATGAGTTCTAAAAGGCAAAAAACATCAGACCTTCTAAGATTTAGAATTTTGGAAAACCACATTTTCCAACACTTGTATTCATACCAGAAATTGATATCCAAGTTACATTAAGAATTGTGCAGTAAAAAAGGAGTTATGTACTCACCATATAGCTCCATCTGTGTTGTCCATTTTCATTCTTCCTCAACCTGTGGGTCTCAGATCTTACCCTTGGATCCAACTTGGCTGCTTTCCAAAGTTTAGACTCCTAAGCTCAAACAACTGCACTACCCCTAATGCCTCATTCCCCCTGATTACCCCAGATCAAGTTTGCTGCCAACATATTGCAAATTATATACATAAGTATAGATATAATTAAGTAACTACAAAGGAGAAAGAACAAAGTACAGGAGCTCAAACAGGAGCCGTGGTTCCTAAAAGTATAACCGTCCAGTCTTTCACAGCCTGGGAAGGAGGGTGGGAATGTTGAGGAAGAATGAAAATGGACAACACAGATGGAGTGTTTTGGTGACTACATAACTTCTTTATCTGATGTCAGTTTTCATTCCATCCTCAATCTTTGGAACAGAGTCTCCAGCTACAGTAACCTCTGGCAGCCCTCATAGTAGGATATTCTGCAGCAAAGCAGAACCAAAGGCAGCTCTATTTCTGGAAGTAATATCGATCTTGTAGTGTGACACAAAGGTATGAGAGTTTGACCATGAAGCTACTGCACAAATATCTTTAGTCGAGACTCTAGACTAAAAAGCTTGAGAAGCTGACATAGATCTGGTAGAATGAACTTTGACTTATGTGGGCAAAGATATATCCTAAAGATGCGTCCACAAAAGAGTTGCAATCTCTTAACCATTTGGCTAATGTGGTCTTAGAAACTAGTTTTCTTTTTCTGATATTGGCAAAGGACACAAACAATAGATCAGACTTCCTGAATGATTTTGTCCTGTCCGGGTAGAAAAGCAATTGTCAATGAACACTTAATGGATGAAGGATATATTCTCCCTTGTTTTGAAAATTGGGAAAGAAAACTGGTAGGTTGATGGACTGCATAATATTGTATTCTGTAGCAACTTTGGGTAAAAGGAAGAGATGGGTACATAAAGTGACTCTGTCCCTATGGAAAATCAAATAAGGAGTTTTGGAAAAAGGGCTTGTAATTCGGAAACCCTTCTAGCAAAAGTGATGGCCACCAAGAAAGGAGTTTTCCATGAAAGGAATTTCAAATCAACTTTGGCCAAATCTTCAGAAGGTGGATGGTCTAGTGCCTAAAGAATCCTAGTCCTATCCCAAGGAGGAGTGGGATCCTTAACAGGAGGGCAAAGTAAAAACGTACCTCTAAGAAAAGCTTTGCACAACCTTGAAGAAGCTAGCGATGAAAATTTTTCTCCAGTGTGATAATTTGAATTGGCCACCAGTTGTACTTTTACTCTGAAAGACATCACCAAGGAAGTCTAAAACCACAGGAATGAGAGTAGTAAAGGGATTCAACTGGTTCTGTTGAGCCCATATGGAGAATCTCTTCCATTTTCTCTTAAACTTTCCTAGTGGATCATTTGTGGGATGAAATCAAAATCTTGTGGATGGTGGAAGAAAGCCTGGAATGTCTAGTCATCCTCGGAATTGGAGAAACCATGCAGTTACTTGCAGGCCTGGGAGATCCAGGTGAGTCTTCAGATCTGGACCTGGTTCCAATATCCATGGAGGGCAGAGGAGATGAGACAACACGAAGGTGAACCAGACTTGCTGCTGCCAGAAGGGAGCAATGAGGATAACCCTGCTCTTCAACCTGTGTGCTTTCTGAAGAAACCTAGGAATTAGAGGCAGAGGTGGGATCACATAAAGTAGACTGTGACACCAAGCATGAACTAGAGCATCCCTTGGGACTGTCCCTGAGGAGGGATCAAGTCAAAGAACCTGATGTATTTATGCATTTGTTGTTGAGAGGGGGATGCAAAAAGGTTGCAGTTGGGTTAACCCCATTTGTGAAAGATCATGTTTGCCACTGATTGTTTCAGAGACCAGTTGTGAGGCATCAGCAAGACTCTACTCAGCCTGTCCAGTAGAATGTTGCACTTCCCCAGAATATGAAAGTGGTTGGTAGAGATTGCACATTGCCACACACTCTTCATTTCTCGACACAGACCTGGTTCCTCTTTGCTTGTTGATGTACCACACAACCAACATATTGTCTGCTTGTATTGCAATATTCCCAAGAGGAAGAAAGCTGTGTAGGGCTTGTAAAAGTAGAAGGACTGCACTCCTGTCTAGGATGTTGATATGCAGATTGATATCCTGTGATGTCCACGTACCTTGGACTGTCAGTTGCAGAAAATTCCCCCCCCCCCACCTTCGCTGGGAGGCATCTGTGGTGAAGATGATGTTGGGGGGGGGGGGACAAAGGGACATCCTTGTTTGATGTGTGAAAAAGGAAGCCACCACAGAAGCAAGTTTTTGCACACTCTTGAAAGTTTGATCAGATAGCTTAGAGGATGCTGGTGCAAGGACCACTGGACTGCTAAAGTCCAATGCAGAATTCTCACATATAGTCTTTCTGTAGGTAATAGGGTAGTTGTGGCAGCCATAGACCCCACTGCTCTGAGAACTAATTTCACTGGCAGATTTGGTATTAACAGAATGTCTGATATGTAGTCTTAAAGTGGAGATTCTTTCTGGAGGGAGATAGGACAGAGCTTTGGATGTGTCCAGACGTGATCCTATGAAGTCTATTACATGGACCAGGTCCAATTGCGATTTCTGTGTGTTGATGGGTTTGCCTAAAGTAGGGCTAGGAGTAGCAAATAATCCCTCGCTTGTGTGAATAGATACCTGGTTGGACCAGTGAGGAGGCAGTTGCCGAGGTAAGGAAGCACATGAAATCCCTGCAGTCTCAAGTGAGCTGTGACTACTGCCATGGATTTGGTGACCACACTAATGAATGTGGTGAGAACAAAAGGGAGGACTCTGAATTGGAAATGATTGGCTCCCAACCTGAAGCGGAGATACCTTCTAGACCATCTATTCATTTTGATATGATAGTACACGTCCTTCAGGTCTGTCAAGCACATCCAGTCATCCATTTGTAGTACAGGTAGAATGGACTGGATCATGAACATCCTGAATTTTGAGTTTTTTTACTGACTTATTCAGGGATGTCGGGTCCAATACTGGCCTCAGATCCCCATTCATTTTTAGTACTAAAAAAATCTTGAGTAAATCTCTGATCCAGTCTGATTTGGGGGACCTTCTGGATGACTCTTTTGTCCAGTAGCATTGTAATCTTCAAAGCTGCTGATTACCTCTGATTAGGTGGAACATTGCGGAGGGATCTGTTTGGTCTGGGATGTTTTAAAATGGGAATGGAATAGCCTCTGGATATGATACTTTGCACCCACTGATCATTTGTAATGGCTTTCCAGGATTCTGAGTGCAAGGATAAGTGCTCTCCTGACTGTGTCCAGAGGAGGACAGTAAGGCAACCCCACAGTAACACTGGAAGGGCCTGTCCAAGAACAAATCTCAAGACCCTTGATTTTTCAGACCCCCCTCTGTGGGCGGTGTTTACCATTATTGTTCCCTCCCTGCCTCTGGGAGAAAAATCTCCCTGGGATTCCTAAAAAGGACCTTGAAAATGCTTGAACCACAGTTTGTTGCCACAGCACTGATTCCTGGAGAAGGATCTTTGTGGGGTAGAAAACCAGGTTCTGATGGCAGACAAGACCTTTTTCATATTTGCTATGGGAGAGTGCTTCTCTGACAGTGGGCCCAAACAATGATGGTCCATCAAAGGGTGCACTGACAAATGACACCTTGAAAGGTTCAGTGAAATCACACAGCTGCATCCAGGCATGATGCCTAATGGCAATGCCTGAACCAGTAGCCCTAGAGATGCCCTCTGCAGCATGGGATATTAACTTCATGGACACAGAGACCGAGTGTAGAGTGGCCATCCTAGAGGAGAAGACCCTCCATTCATCCTCAGACATGGACTCTGGGGCAGAGCTATACAATTATTTGAGTAAATCCCGCTGTAACCTAGTAAAATGAGAAAGGTAGTTTAGCGCTCATAACGTAAAAGTGACCAAAGCGTAAACTCTCTTGGCAAATGTGTCCATGGCCCTAGATTTCCTGTTAGGGGGATGGATAGTGGAGCTTTCCCAAGCAAGCTCTTTTCTGGTAGCTGCCACAACAACCATGCCATCTACTGGGATCCCTTTGGTCCAATATGGTGGTCTGTTGGGGCACTAAGAATCCTGTTTGCACATTTGGGAATAGGTACTACAGTGTCTGGCTCTTTTATGCATTGGTTGATACTAAGTCAATGAGTGCATCAGCAGGGGGAGATGCCCAAGATGTAAATGGGCCAGACCTGAAAGCCTCCAAGAACATGGTTTCCACTGGGTGGGGTTTTGGGTAGGCTATCCATCTTTTTGATGAAAGATTTCTAAGAAGTCTCCAAAGGAGACATCCTTAGGTGGAGATTTTAGGGACCCTTCTCCTTCCTTGAAATTGGTGTCTTCTGTGATAGATTCTTTGGGAAAATCCAGGTGCCTCCTCTTGCACCTAATTTTCTAGGGTACCTTCTTTGGAGATTGCTCTGAGGAAGTATCAGAAGAGGCCTGGGATTCCATGGGTGGAATGGCTTGGAGACTTTGCTGGGCTGGCTTCCTGGAGATGGCAGGCCTGTGGTTTCAGACACAGTATCTGAGGAGGTAAGGGATGGATCCAAAAGCATTGGAGCTGAAGATCTCCTTGGTAAAGGAGAGAACCCTCTCCACCACCTCAAAGGCAGATGAGCCCAGAGACAACAAAGACATTCTGTGCAGAGCCAAAGCTGTCACATCAGAAAGCACTAGTCCATCACTGGCCATCCACTCTGAAGGGGGAGTTGGCACAGAGATGTCGACTGCTGAGCCACCAAGAGGAAGCAATGGCTCTGAAAACTTTGTATTTGAAGTCAACCCCCTTGTAACTGATGCTGAGGCTTTGGCTTCGAGACCCACTCTGCTTCGAAGTGGTCAGAGCCGAGCAAGTCAGGGAAACAGAAGTTGGAGTCCGAGAAATAATCACTACTGGCTCCAACACCTCAACTCTTGGGGTCTTCAGACTGGAGGACCCTGATGCATGAGTTCAGATTAGAGAAGGATCAACAGGCCTAAAAGGAGACAGTCAACTCAAGGACCCATTTGGGGATGGAGCTGTTAAACCCCCCCATCTGGATCTGGATCTGAAGAAATTGCCTCTTAAGATTATCCACAACAGATCCAGAAAGGCTATGAGAAAATCTGATGGAAAATTTGGAAGGTAGTCCTGAGAATGTTTTGGGTGATCTGTCCTGAAAGGAAGATCCCTAGACAGTCGGAGTCGGACCTGAGGGAGGAGCAGGAGCTTGGGTCCTAGGAGATGGGCCAGTAGACTTACTCGGATCCTAGGATGTTCGGTCCGATGCTTGGGGAGCCTTTTTCAGAGGCTCACTGGCTGTAGAAGCAGCTTTGTCTGAGGGACATTTTTGTGTTCCTTATGATTTTGGGGGTTTGAGCGCCTGAAGTAGAAGAAGTCACTGCTGGAGCAGAGGAAGGAATAAGGCTTTTCAAAAACCACTTACTGCAGCGTTCAGCCAACAAACAAGGGTGAAACCCTCCCAGATGGAACAGGAGGTCTCTAAATGGAATGGGCCAAGGCAATAGATGCAGTCCCTGTGGGCATCAGATAAAAGAATCTTGTCTCCACAGGAAGTGCACTATTTAAATCTTAAAGGTTTATCAGCCACTGATACATACTAGAGAGGAGATGGGAGGAGAGGAAGGAAAAACACTCCCGAAAAGAAACTGACCATGGACGGAGACAAAGACTTTTTTTAAAAGCCATCTATAAGCAGAGATAGAGGAAAGCAAAAAAAGGTAATAGAAAATAAAAATAACTGACAACTGCAAAACTACCACTAGAAACTCTCAGCAGAGCTCAAGCAAATTGATCATGGTATTTCTTGTAGAGCAGCAAATGCGATCTGAGGTAATCAAGGGGAATGAGGCATTATGGGTAGGGGAGGAGCTTGAGCTTTGGAGCCTAAGCTTTGGAAAGTGGCTGAGTCAGATCCTAGGGTTGAATCCAAGACCCACAGGTTGAGAAATGAATGCAAATGACAAGAGCAGATCAGTAGCTAGTATGCCTTTCACCTTTAACATCTTATGATAGACTTTTTTATTTGGAGCTAGAGAAGCTAAATAATATACTAAAACAGAGTTTTTGAGAGAATGTTTGTAGAGAAAATGTTTAAGGAAGTAATTGGCAGTAGACATAGAATCATAGGATCATAGAAGGTTACTAGGCTATCGACCCAGTGGTCATTTCAAGCCTAGCCATTTTATCTCTATGTAATACCATAGAAACTCTAGTCAGTACCCAGGATTGTATTTATTAATGACTGCCCATGTCCAGGAGGGTTGTAGGTACTATCTCCAGTCTTAATTTATGGTGCCCCATCCACTCATTCAGGTTCCTTTTGAAAAGTGTTATAGACGTGTTCTGCTTCACATGAATTGGCAGCATATTCCAAAGACATGGCAGTCACTGGGAGACACATCTGTCCTTGCAGTATATCCTATTCAAGTTGCAGGCCATATTTAGGTCCTTGGAATGGGTATCTCTAGTCACATTTTATTTATGGATGTGCATCAAATTCATTAGCTTTGTGTCAGAGATTGTTCTGTAAGCCAGGCATAAGTCTCCCCTAAGTCTATATGATACTTAGTATAGTGACAGAGACTTTAGTCCATCTGTGTAAGGCATGTGCTGGAGTCCCTTGATCATCTTAGTTAGAAACCTCTGAGGTCTCTCTAATTGCTGCAGGTGGTTTGTATGGTACATGCCGAAAGAGGCATTATGCTCCATTATGGGCCTGATTAGTGATGAGTATAGAAGGTTTCTAACCTTGTTTGTTCTACAGGTGATGCCTTTGCTAATAAAGTGCGTTACATAGAAAGTCTTTCTTACAAGAGTAGACGCATGGTGGTCAAAGTTAGTCGCAGTCTACTTGTGATCCCAGATCTCTTACCACTTCGTAGGTGCATAAGGTATTGTCAATATGATAATGTGAAAGGACATTGTTTTACCAAAGGGAATGATGATGGATTTCTTTCCATTCAGTTTGAGGCCGTGACTAAGACACCAGTTGTTGGTCTACATAAGACCCTCCTGAAGTATACTAACATCATTTGGGGATTCAATAATTGCACCCAGTTTGCAGTCGTCTGCAAACTTGGTTAGCCACAGCCCTTTAGTTTTGGCCTGAACTTCTGAAAAGTATATAGCAAACAGTAGGGGGCCCAACACTGACCCTTGGGCACCCCACTGGTGACAGGTCTGCTGGTTGGTGAGGAGTCACCCACTTTGATAGTATGTGACCAGTTTGTGAGTTAGTTGGCAACCCGTCTTACAACAAAGAGATTTACTTTCAGTATGCCAAGTTTCTCAGTAATACCTGAGTGTGGGATTGTGTCAAAGGCCTTTGCAAAGCTAAGGTATGCTTTGTGCACACATTTGCCCTAGTCTATGGTTCTTGTTACATTTTCAAAGAAATCCACCAAGTTTAACAAGCAGGTTCTGCCCTTGACAAAGCCAAATTGGATTGGATCCAGGGTGTGGATGTCGCCTATGTCTTTATTTATGAGGTCCATGATGATACGATCCATGGCTTTACAGATGAGGCTGGTCAGACTTATGGGTCTATAATTTCCTGGGTCTGCTGATAAGCCACCTTTGTGGAGGGGAATAATTGTGATGCTGTTCTCAGGTCTGCAGGAACAAAGACAGTGGTTAGGCTGTGAATGGATAGGGTACTTAATGATGATGCTAGTTCATGATGTTCTTCATGTTTCACTGTTGCAGTCATTACATTTGGGTAATCTGCTGGCAGGTTGCACTCAGTTGGCCTGAATTCCAAAGTCTTGGGTCCTGCATCAGTTGCTGTCTTCTCTTCCATGGTGTCAGGTCATCAGGGGTATAAAACATGCAGCTGACGACATTTTCTTTAGTCTTTCTTGCCGCACGGTGCCCAAAGCAGAAGCATTTCGCAAGTGCCGGTCGGCCGACTACTGAAATATTCGCGTTTGAGTTTCAGAACCAAAGTCTTCAATAAAGCTAAGTACCCCGTTGGGGAAACTTTTTTTCTTGCTTTTTAACGATGTCAGGAAAAAGATAATAATTGTATTACTTGTGGGAAGCAAATACCTCTTAAGGATTTCCATTTATACTGTATTTCTTGCCTAAGCCCTGATCACAATATGCCTGGCTGTCGGTTTTGTGCTAGATTTAACCAACACACTATTAAGTATCGGTATATTTTTGCATCTAAGTATTTTGGAAACAGATTTAACTACCCAGAGATGTCGTCAGATAGCAATCCGACTACCGGAGTACATAAAAAACGCAAAGAAAA
Source organism: Protopterus annectens (assembly GCF_019279795.1). Lineage (NCBI taxonomy): Eukaryota > Metazoa > Chordata > Ceratodontiformes > Protopteridae > Protopterus > Protopterus annectens. Next base: position 1,717,092,731 of record NC_056744.1, read on the forward strand.
GGACAGAGAAAGGCAGTCGAGATCCAAAACCGACGATGAAGCTTCTCCTAAGCCAGTCGCCAGTTCACCAGTACTCAGTGAGATGCTTTCACAGCCCCTCATACCCGCTACCTTCAAGTTGCAGGCCTCTACCGACACCCATGTGGAGTCAGGCATGCCGCAAGATACTCAAGGTATTGGACCGATGGATGTATCTCCCTCAGATGGGTCCGGAGCCACTGAGCAAGCACCGGCTTCTGAGGGTGTATTCAGACCTCAACATTTTTATATCAAACTGATGAAAGCTGCAAAATCAAAGGCAAAGACACCTTCTAAAACTAAAACAATGACGCCTGAGCCACGTGCACAGGCCTCTATGCCTAAAAAACAGACTATCAAAATGGCTGAAGACCTTATTACCTTGATCAGGGGTACCCATCCACCTCCAGATAAGAGGCCTAGGCAAGACAGTGACTATGAATTCTCAGATCAGGTTTCTATTTCTTCTGATTCCTCTTCTGATCAGGAATTATCTTTACCTCCCTATGAGGATTTTGATGCTGAGGAATCTATTCCATCTGAATCTCCTCCTGGGGATTATTCATTTGGAGAAACCTTACATACTTTGAGGGAGCATTTCCACTGGGAGAGTCAAGACTTCTCAGAATCAAAAAAGAGGCTCAGGTATTTCCTCGTTCTCCCCCAGCACAAGCCTTTAGCCATTCCCCTTGTGTTAGACATTGTGGATGATGTTTTTCAGAGTCAAGCCTAAACCCTGACTCTTTACCTCCGGCTCCCAGTAAGTCTGACAATTATTACAGCGTCCCTGACTCTCATAAAGTTTTATTTAGAAACCCTGCTGCTGATCCTGAACCTATTTCACAGGGCCCAAAGGGAGTTAAGGCCTCAACAGCAAAAAACCCTACCCCCTCCAACAGAGATTTAAGGGTGCTGGACAGATGGGGAAAAAAGGTTTATACATCTGCAACCTTGGCAATCAGGGCCTTAAACTGTCAATTTCATATGCCTAAGTACCAACAATATGTTATGGGATTGCTGAAACAGAAAATGATATTGATTTCAGAATGTGCAGAAAATAAGGAATTGCAGGAATTAATGCATGCAGCTGAACAAGTTGGAAAGCATACTTTGCAATGTAGTTTTAATTCTTTACAGGCCTCCTGCAGGGCCGCAGTTACTGGATCTGTGATTAGGAGGCATGCCTGGTTAAAGGAACAATATTTCCTGATCATGTTAAAGCTAAATTGCTAGATGCACCTTTACAGCATGATTCTCTGTTTGGTATTAAGGCAGAAGAGGTTTTAAAGAAAATGGAAGACAAAGCTAAGTCTATGCAAACTGTTAAAGATTTCTTACAAGTGCAGCCACCTAGATTCAGTAGACACTGGCCTACAAAAAAATTGGCCCTTTCCTGTGTCAGACAGAGCTCAAAGGGGCAAATCCAGATGCCCTAAGGGTTCCAGGTACCAGGCTCAAGACTCATACAGGTCAAAGCAATGGGGCGCATCCACCTCCAAATCTGGAGGAGATAAAGTGCAAACCTATAGAAAGCAATCCCAGTGACTTCCCTCTACCTACACCAACCACTTATCTTTTGGCAGCACTCACAGGGGGAAAATTAGCACTTTTTGCTCAAAATTGGCAGTTAATAACCCAGAACAAGTGGGTACTGAACATCATATCACAGGGATACAGATTCCATTTCCACACTCTGCCAATGACAAATGGTTGGCCAGACCTGCCAAAAAAACAATGGGCAGAGGCTCAGAAACAGGTTACGTCCCTCATGGACATGGGGGCCATTCAGACAGTACCAGAACAGGAAAAAGGACAAGGTTTTTACTCAAGACTGTTCTTGGTACCCAGAAAGGACAAGGCCTGGTGGCCAATACTGGATTTATCGATTTTGAACACATACCTGGACATTCCAAAATTCAAAATGTACACTTTGCAACAGCTCCTGCCCATGCTGGGCAAGAATGCTTGGCTGGTGACTTTAGACTTAAAAGAGGCATACCTGCATGTCCCAATAAGACAGTCATTCAGAAGATACCTCATATTCAAGGCTGGCTTAATGCATTACCAATTCTCTGCACTGCCCTTTGGCTTATCTACTGTGCCTAGGGTCTTTACAAAGTGCCTGGCACCAGTAATTCCATTTTGCAGACAAAGAAGTATTCAAATATATCCTTACTTGGACAACTGTCTCATTCAAGCAGAGAACAAGGACACTCTTCTATGACACCTGACGTTTGTGAAAAGGCTTCTAGCATGCCTAGGGTACACAATAAATGAAAAGAAATCACAACTGGTACCCTCTCAAAAGATAACATTCCTGGGTGCAAGCTTGCATACAACTGCCCAGATGGCTTACCTCATGCCAGACAAACAAAGGCAACTGACTACTTAATTCAAACTGATGGCAACAAAAACCCAGTCTTCTGCAAGACAAATTCTGCAGGATCTGGGCTTCATGGCATCCTGCATCCTACTAATTACATATGCAAGACTGCATATGAGAAAACTTTAATGGTACCTAAAAAGTTTATGGAGTCAACATTCAGAGTCTGGAAACAATTATTCCTCTCATCCCCTGCCTGCAACAGGAGTTTCTATGGTGGGCAAAGGTCTGTCACCAAAACATGGGATGGCCCTTCACTCTACCCCCTGCCAGCCAAAGCTTAACAACAGATGCATCAGATTATGCTTGGGGGGGCCCACATGGCAGGAAGATGCATTCAGGGCATATGGGCACCAAATCAAATGCATCTACATATCAACCAGAAAGAGATGCTAGCTGTTCAAAATGCCCTAACAGCCTTCAAGGACTTACTTCATCCAGGACAACTACTGATAAAGACGGACAACACCACAGACATGTGGTATATAAACAAGAAAGGGGGCACACACTCATACCCCCTTTGCAGATTAGCCATGGCACTGTGGCACACAGCTTTGACCTACCAAATAAATCTTCAAGCTCAATTCCTGCCAGGAAAACAGAACGCTCTGGCAGACAACTTAAGCCGAAACCTTATGGATCCTCATGAGTGGAAACTAAATCCACAAGTATTCAGCATGATAACTGAGTAAATGGGGGAGCCCAGAATTAGATTTATTTGCCTCTCCTCAAAATTATCAATTGAATAGATTCTCCACAAGGACTTATCACAGACAAGCATGGAAAGTGGACGCCTTATCCTTCAGTTGGAAAAACCTGTCAGTTTACGCCTTTCCTCTTCTGCCTCTTCTACCCAAGGTCCTCCTAAAAGTCAGACAAGAGAAGCCAAAAATTATATTAATTGCCCCGGACTGGCCCTGCCAATACTGGTACCCAATCCTAAGGAACTTGTCTCAATACCCAGCTTGGACCTTGCCTCAAACACCACTACTGTCCCAGAAAAACAATCAGATCCTGCACAATCAATTACAGACTCTGAACCTGGCAGCATGGCTAATCATGTAATCATACGAATGACATCTCTCAGTAAAGAGCTGCGATGGATGTCATTTTGGAAGCTAGAAGGCCTAGTACTAGAAAATCTTATACTGACAAATGGAAGAGATTCTATGCTTGGAATCAAGCACAAGGAACTGATACAGCAGAACCACATATTCCTCAGATATTACAATACTTAACTGAGATGCTTGACAAAGGCCTATCTTTCTCATCAATCAAAATCCATGTCTCTGCCATTTCAGCTCATTACAATACAGAGCCACCAATCTTTTCTCATCCTTTACTAAAGCAGTATCTTAGAGGAGCCAAAAACCTAAGGCCTCCTAGAAGATCACCATTACCTGCATGGAACCTCAGTTATGTGTTGGAAAAACTCACCCTGCCTCCATCTGAACCAGCTGCTACCGCTGATATAAAGTTCTTATCATGGAAGACAGCTCTGCTACTAGCAATTACTTCAGCAAGAAGAGTTTCAGAGCTACAGGCCCTCATGGCTGTAGAGCCTTTTATCATATTTTACCCAGACAGGGTGTCTCTGAGGACAAATCCTACTTTTATGCCTAAGGTGGTTTCCACTGTGGCTCTTAACCAAGCAATTCTTCTGCCAACTTTTTATCCAAATCCGCAGAACAAAGGGGAGAGGATTCTGCATTCCTTGGATGTGCACAGACAGCTAAGATTCTACTTGAGCAGGACAAAAGCTCTAAGAAAAACTGAGCAATTACTAGTGTCATATGCTGCAGGATCAGAAGGAAAGGCCATCTCAAAGCAGACAATTTCAAAGTGGATAAGCCACTGAATCTGTTTCTGCTACTTACACCATAGTAAACCTATTCCCAAGAGCATTAGGTCTCATTCCACCAGAGCTGCAGCTAGTTCAGGAGCCTTTCTCAGTGGAGTACCAACCAAAGACATTCTAGAGGCTGCTACTTGGAGTTCTGTTCACACCTTTACAAAGCATTACCATTTGCCTCTCTACTCTATGTCCAGGGCAGGCTTTGCCACTGCAGTGCTGCAGGGTCTTATAGCCACACCTAATGCTGTTTAGCTCCAGCCTCCCAACCCTAGCTTTGGGATTCTACCCAAATGTAATGACTGCAACAGTGAAATACGAAGAACATAGTACAGTTGTGTACACTTACCATAAATGTAGATGTTCGAGTGTATTCACTGTTGCAGTCCAGGTTACCTCCTCCACCCCTGTCATTCTACAGTTTATCTTTCCTTCTCTATCTTCTACAACCTATGTGGTGTATTTGCTTGAAGATGACGGTAAAGTTTATATTGATGCATATATATATATATATATATATATATATATATATATATATATATATATATATATATATCCTTTATCCTTTAAGTGTCCTTTATACTTAACCATCCCTCCCCTTCCTGCCAAGCCACCCACTACTATTCTACTTCCTGCTTATCTCCACTCCCACATTCCATTCTTAACTTCCTCTCCCCACACCCAATCCAAAATAACTTCCATTCCAAACTTCCTCTCTTCACACCCAATCCAAATTACTCATCATGCTGCATCTACTTATATCTGCAGCACGACTCACTCTACTCTATATTTCTACCTCCTATCACTACCACCTCACATATCCAGTCCTCTGTTCTCCAGCTTCTCACTCATTCTACAGCTTTCCTACTTCTTCTTCCTTTACCATTTCTCCAAACCTGTTTAACACTTCTACCTCAAGTCTATATAAAAGACACATACTACACATTCTCAAACCATCTAATAAGATTAAACCTAAACCACCCAAATACTATCTACCTTTCACATCTATTACTCTTCTCACAAAAGACCTACTCTCCTCTGGGGGCATCCACCCAAACCCAGGCCCCTGTACACCTCCCCTCTCCCCATCCCCCACATCTACCTTATCTACCCTCTTCTCAGAAGTCTCTTCCAAAAACTTACCAAACACACAACCCCTATCTCATAACTCACCTCCATGTAAACACCTAACCTTCTATTCACTGAATATTCAAAGCTTAGCCAATAAAACTACTGAGCTACACTCATGGATTGCTTTCAAAACCCCACACATCCTATCCCTATCTGAAACATGGCTCAAACCACATATCTGTAACAGTGAAATTCTTCCTCCTGGCTATAACATCTACCGCTCTGACAGACCTTCAAAGAAAGGTAGTGGCGTAGCCATCCTCCACTCTAACACCCTTAACCTATCACCTTACCCCACATCTATTCCCAGATTCCACCCTGCTGAACTTCTCATCCTAAATATCCATCTGAACTCACAAAACAATCTAGCTGTAGCTTCCATTTATATTCCTCCTGGCAACAATATAACCATACTGGAAAACATCTTACCCTGGTTCACCCTCAACATACCCTATGAAACACTCATTCTTGGCGACATCAATATAGACTGGGCAAAACTATCTACTGACTCTCCCTTACATAGCATTCTCCTTCATGGTTTCCACCAACTCATTTCCACCCCAACTCGCTTCCACAAAGCCTCAGCCTCCAGCTCTATAATAGACTGGATTCTCACCAGCACCCCCCATCACTACCACCAGCCCACAACCTTATCAGACTCCCTTAGTGACCATCTCCCTACCTACATTCTAAGATACAACTCACACACTTAAACCCCACCTTTTCAAAGACTGCAGAAAACTATCTACATTTAATCCTTCACAGTTTAACTCTATACTACAAAACATTGACTGGTCCATCCTTAAACAACTCCCTCTAAATGATTCTGTTAACACTTTTAACAACATTTTCCTAAATACTCTGGACTCCCTAGCTCCCTCTAGGAAGATTCTAGTGAAATCCAATCATGCTCCCTGGCTTTCAAAGAAAACTAAGTCCATCATGAAACAAAGAGACAGTTTCTGGAAAGCCTGGAGCAAATCTAAACAAACACCTCTTTACTCAAATACAAACAACTACGCAATCTTGCTAAAAACAACTGAAACACGCAGAATGGACCAAAGAATAACACCACCAATCTGCAAACTGCCAGCTCACAGAAAAACAGCTGAAAAAAGGAGGCAAATATGATAAAACTAAATCAATTAAATAGTAAAGAGGCATCAATCAAGTGATATAAATATTCAATGCTAATCAATTAATCAATTCACCTAAAACAACAATGCATCATAAGTAATGGTTTTATAGTCAGATTGTCATTCTCAGTGGTGGCATCTGTACAAACCTGCCACCATAGTTCTGCATTCTTCGTATCTGACTTCCTAATAGAATATAAATGGTGCATCTGGTGGTGAGAATTCACTCGGCGCTTATCTCGGTAATAATAAACAATAAGTCATTCTATGGCTCAGGCCAGAACAAATATAACTCAAACCCTCGTAAATTCTGGACAACACTCAACAGCATCCTCTACCCTGGTAATCCCTCTAACCCCTCACCCTACCCAAACGCAACTCCTGAGGAAACAGCTACCCTACTTAATTCACATTTTATCTCCTCCATACAAAATCTCCTACCCTCTCAACCTACCTTTCCGTCAGTACCTGTCCCCTCACCCACCCCCAACACTTCACCCTTTTACTTCAAGCCTGTGCCCATTTCCTACATCAAATCTCTACTGCTCAAACTCAAACCATGCTCCCCCTCCACTGACAAATTACCTCCGACCTTCCTCAAACTCGCAGCTGACCCTATCGCCTACCCAGTAGCAATATTAATAAATAGATCTATGCAAGAATCTACTGTTCATACCCTTTGGAAATCCTTCTATACTATCCCTCTCCACAAAAGAGGTAACTCCACTGTCCCTTCAAACTACCGACCCATTGCCATTTTGTCCCCACTATCTAAGATACTAGAAAAATGGATCCACACTCAACTTATGGATCACCTTATCAATCAAAACTTACTCACCCCTACCCAACATGGCTTTTGCCCCTCTCACAGCACAACTACTGCTCTACTCTCCTTCACTCACACCATTGCAGAATCTCTGGACAACAATAAACTTACTTCCTGTCTCTTTCTTGACCTCTCCAAAGTTTTTGATACAGTGTCTCATCCACTACTACTGTCTAAACTCACTAACTTTCACCTCTCCACCTCCACCCTCAGCTGGTTCGCTAGCTATCTGTCTGAACACAATGAATCAGTTAAATGGCTCTCTTCCCCTTCTCCTTTCTTACCTCTCTCTACTGGTGTTCCACAAGGTTCCATCTTGGATCCCCTCTTATTCAACATCTTCACCAATGACCTTTTCACCTCATGCCATCAGTCCTCACTCATACAATATAGAGACGACTCCACAATCATTTCTACAGCCAACATCTCCGACCTACACTCCCTAACCCAAACAGCTCTACTTTCCACTGAACAATGGCTTTCAGAAAACATACTGATTCTCAGTCCTACTAAAACCAAACTCTTACTCTTCCTACCCCACTCTCTTAATCTTCATAAATCCTCCTTTGTCATTAAGTCTTGCAATAACACAGCTATCCTACCTGACACCCACACAAAACTCCTTGGAGTCATTATTGACGACAAATTAAAATTCAATCAACACATACAGCAATGTTTAAAAAAAAACACATCAGAAATTAGGTCTATTATACCGAAACAAAAAATATCTCAGTCCCGAAGCTAGACTCACCCTAGGACAAACACTCCTCCTCCCCTCACTCCTCTATGCTGCTCCAGTTCTCACAAATATCCAAAAAACTACCCTGAATAAACTCCAACAATCCTACCACAAAATAGCCAGATTCATCACCAACTCCCCAAACGACACACACCACTGCATTGCTTTGAAGTCTCTACAATGGCTAGAACTCCCACAACTACTACATCTCTATCAATTTCACACGTTGCACTCTGTGCTCTTTAAACCATCCTGCTGTCCATCCTTATCTCTCCTTGTCTCTGTCTACACCCCATCTCGATCCCTCCGCACCTCTAATCAGCAATTGCTTGATATTTACCACCCAAATAACCCAAATAAGTCAGTAGGTAAGCTACTCTACAAACACTCTGATCCCCAAGCCTGGAACAAACTACCCCTTGACATTCGCTCAATCTCTCACACCCCACTATTTAAAAGAAAACTAAAGACTCATTTACTCAATTCCAGAATTTTCCCCTGCTATGACCCTACATAATTCTCTCCTCCCCCCACATTGGAATCACTCCATCTATCCTTGTCATACTTGAACTCTAACCTCACTAGTACAGTTACATAGCATCAAAAAAAAAAAAACCTTGTGCTGTCATTTAACTATTGTTAATGTTGTTTTGTTTATTGTTTTACTACTGTAATGACTAGTTTTATTTCTATTGTTTGCTGTGCTTGTATACTACTGTAGTGTTTTTTTATTGTACTGTCTGGAGCTTTTCTCCTTGGGTCTCCACTGAAAATGGGACAAAATCCCAGTTGGACAAACCTGGTCAACAAATGTCAATAAATAAAGATATATATATATATATATATATATATATATATATATATATATATATATATATATATATATATATATATTATATTGCTACCTTTTTGGGGGTACCTGACATCAGGGGCAAGAAAAAAGAAAATGGCGTTGGCTGCATGTTTTATACCCCTGACGACCTGACGTCATGGAAGAGAAGATAGCAACCGACGCAGGACCCAAGACTTTGGAATTCAGGCCGACTGAGGGCAACCTGCCAGCAGATTACCCAAATGTAATGACTGTAACAGTGAATACACTCGAACATCTACATTTATGGTAAGTGTACACAACTGTACTTTTTAGTTTGTTTACAAGACCGCCTGGAATGCTATCTGGTTCCATAGAGGCTGTGTATTTTGCTTTATATTTGTAGAGGCTTTAATGAACTGCTCTTCAGATATGTAGGGTTGAGGGAAGTTGGAGGCAATGTTTGTGATATGTTTGGAGGGGATAAGGTGGTGAAATTTTTGCCATATCTGTCCACCACCAGGTTTATCTCTGCAGGATCAGTGTGTGTGTGTGTCTGTGTGTGTGTGTGTGTGTGTGTGTGTGTGTGTGTGTGTGTGTGTGTGTGTGTGTGTGTGAATGAGATACCTTTAGTCACTAGTTCGGCACATGCTTGAGTCCTACTTTGTAAGCTACGTATGTAGCTGTAAAAGGCCTTATGGTTATTCTTGGATGTGATTGCTAAGTTTTTTCTCAAAGTTACTCTTAGAGGATTTGACATGTCTTATTTGCCTGTTGAGAGCGCTTTTCCATTGTTGGGGCCTCACCTTACTTTTTTTAGACAGCAAGCTTTTGCATTTGTTGTAAAGTTTGTTGATGCTGGATGTCCACCAGGGTGGCTTTTTTACTTGGGGCTCTGGCACTGATTCTCTCTGGAACAGCTGAGTCTATACACGTGTACAAGTGATTGTACAGGGCTTTAGTGCAAGCTTTGGTGTAGTTACCACTTCCAGCTGGGGGTGGGGCTTGGAATGCATTTATACCTGCCCACTAGAAGGGTATTGTTTGCTTTGGTTTAGTCTGACTTTGCCCTTTTAGAGTTGTGGTGTTAGTGCCAGTTCAAAGATGACTAATTTGTGGTCAGATTTAACTAATGAGGATACAACAGTTGTGGTGGTGCATCTGTTTGTCATATTAGTGAGGACCAGATCTAGTATGTTTGTTCCTCTTGTTGGGGTTTGAACAATTTGTTCCAGGGCATTTGAGTTAACAATTTCAAGGAACTTTGGTGCTACTGAGTTGGGGCTAGAGTAGGTTTCACAGTTGATGTTGGGATAATTGAAATCTCCCATGGCCAGAGTGTTTGGCAGTATTTGGATTGACCCCAGTTTGGTCAAGTAGGCCTCGTGCACATCATGATCCACAGAGGGGGATCTATAGCTATGACTTGAATGGGGTCTTACCCACAGTAATCTGAACATGGAGTAACTCCATGAAGTTGTCCAGTCTAACTAGTCAGAAGGTGAATTTATCTCCAATATAGATAGAAACATTACCTCCTTTGGTTCTCTCACTTTTGTTTTGCGATCTGAAGGTGTGAAAGGCATTGTAGCCTTGCAAGGTTATGGTACTCTCTGAGGCCTTGAACCAGGTTTCTGTGACTGCATGGATATGTACATCCTGCAGTGATAGAAGTGCTTCCAGGGTGTGCAGTTTTTGGTTTAAGCTCCTAGCATTTAGCAGCATAACCCTTATTTTGTTATAGTTGTCAATTTTCATGTTATCAATTTTGTTTTTGAGACCTTGCTTAGAAAAGCCACTATGGGGAGGCAAGAACCTTTGCCAGCAGCTGAAAGCCTAGTGATGCCAGGTGAAAACCATCTGTAGCAAAGCAGCAAGGTTTATCGACCACGTCATCCCAAGCTGACAAACACTGGGTCCCCTATGAATGACACCAAAAACTAAGCCAGTTATTGAAATCAATCATTTTTTTGTTTATACTGTGGCATCATACAAGGTGAAGGTAATATGCTGCTCAGGGCTGGGAAACATAATCTGAGAGCTCAATCATTTCTGTCGTCATATAGTCCAGTGAGGTACATCTCAGGTAATTCACTCCTACATGAGCTATGACAGAGTCATAATAGTACTTTTTGCTGAGAGACCTGAGTGATCTGACAGATCCTGGCACCGGACAGGCAGCTGACTGTGACTTTTCTCATCTAATCTGGTGACGGGATGTCTGTGTGTCTCACTATGGAGTCTCCAATGACAAAAAAATTTGGCTTTTGAGTGTTGCACCTTAATGGCTTGGTAGATGAGACACTGGTTGCTGTGTGTCTTGGGTGCTGTGGGAATTGTGGTTAGTTGTAGCAGTCTTTTGTTTGGAGGTCTCTGGTGTTTTGGTAAGTTTTTTTGAGAGGACCTCCGTGTATGTTGATTGATGTGTAATATGTGCATGAGTAGAGGTGGGTGGGTTGACAACCTCTTCATTGTTTTTATTTTGAGTGCGAGTGCAGGGATCCAAGATTCTTGGTGTAGATACATCTCTTGTACTCGGTACTAGAATGAGTTATTAGTATAGATTTGTCAGCGTACATAAGGCAGTTGCAACATTGCCTCAGGAGACCCAAGTCAACAAGGCTGGCAGGAGAAACAAGGGTAGTCCAACTGTCTATAATGCTAGGTTTGAAGAACTGTTATCACAAAGGGGGTGCTTTCAGGACTGATATAGGAGGTGCTCTGTAGATGGGTATTTCTGACAGGTTTTTGGGCTGGTGGTTTGATAGGTCACAGCTCACTTGCAACACTTGTTATACCAGAGATGTACTAAAGATGAGGACTATACAGATGTACTACAACTGTATCTAAAGGAAAGATTGACAAAATGATCTGTCCAGCTATGGCACACAATTGTGCTGCAGGGAACAGTGCTACACAACTCGCAAACAATCAGAAACCATTTTAAGTGTTACTGGGCAGGTAATGGACAGGAATTTTAATGGTCAATTTGCAAATACTTTTCAGGTTACTTGTAATGTTGATGTAGCATAAGTTAAGAATTTTGCGAAGGAACTTTTGAAAAATTTTCAAGGTTATCCAGATTTGTTTAGAGTGTTAGGTGCTTTCCTTAAGAGAAAAGGAATTCTAAGTAGAAACCTTTGTTGGAAAATGATAAAACAGAAGTTGAAGGCCAAAGGCAAGATGGAAGTAAAAATTATGGTACCTATCCTTGTAATTTTTATACATTGTATAGTTTTACTAATAAAAACCTTTTTTATTGTGGTTGTAAATATGGTACCAACTTTTAACCCCGGGAGGTACTATAAGTGCAATTCAGAAAATGTAGTGTATATAACTACGTCTGCATTATATGACATATTTTACACTAAGAACATGCTAGAAGATATGTGCAACACATAATAGTTTTCAGTCTAGACAACACTAATACAGATTACTAAGAATTTTAATACATTTGATTTTTTTTGTAATGGGTAGTGTTTACATTAATAAAAGAGATATTTTGAGTAAGTATAAGAAAAGAGAATTCAGGTAGCAGGTAAAATTATGTTCTGAATCCAGTGTTAGTAATATCTTGAATATAAAGAATTTGTTGAGATTACATCTGATCATAGCAGTTTATATATCTGAATATGAGTTGCATTATTTATTAGTTCATGAATTCCATTGTTGAATGTGCATCACATAACTGAACATTTCTATTTTAATGGTGTGCGAACAAAGGTGTAATGTTTCTGAAGAAGTCTGTGTTATTAAAGATTAAAGATGAAACTGTTAATTTGTGGTAGTCCATCTTGGTAAATTGCTGTTTTGTTTACATGGGTGACTCTGCCAACAATATAATAAGCAGTATCTGACTAACACTAATAATATGAATTGAAAGGAGTTACTAAAAATGAAGAAGAACTAATCATGCAGGGTTATGTAATACTAATTGCTAAAAATGTATTTAAAAATGTTGTTGAAAAGTTGTACTCATCAATTACTAAAATAGACTCATCTTGTGAATATTGTATTCCTCCAAATGAAATACATACAATCATATCAAGATGTGCAAGAAGAAAAAAGATCAGTGTGAAACAATGACACACCGTTCCAGTAGCAGGAATAAGTATGCTGTTAAAAAAGAATTGGTAAGCATGTACCAGTGTCCTTAACAATACAGATAACCTATGAGATCTACACGAGAGAATTCTGGGTATATTCTAGGTGATAAGAAGAATACTCTTGGGAGATATCCAAAGTCAAAGTAAAACTGATTTCATAAACTTTAAATGTACCCTGATTTAAGAACAAGTCCAGTGCTGTCATAACAGTAAGGATCTCAACATTTGGAGGGAATAAAAAGAGAAACTGGAAATTTACACAGTGCAGTAATGTTTTTTAGACGAAGGAGGTCTGATAATGTCCTCAGGCCAGTTACAAAGGGCAAAACCATATAAATGTAGTGAGTACCATAAGCCCTTTACTACAACAGAAAAGCATCCTAAACTCCCAAAGGGCTTTCATGAAAAAAAAATCCATGTCACTGTGCAGAATGTAGTGTTATGTACTTAACAATGTTCTACTGAATCAGCCAAAGACTTGAAAATAATTATTGAAAATGAAAGTGTAATGGTCGTGTAAAATCATCCAGTAATAATTTTAAGAAAACTGAAGCAAGAAAGGCTGTGACAGTGTGGACAAATTAATTGCCCGAAAAGGAATTATTATTCAAATAGCCACATTTTTTTCTCATTTGGTAAATAACATTAATGCAAAGGAGATAGATTATTTGAGAAAGTTATGTTCCGAACCTTTTCCTCTACAGAAAACAGCTGGAACGTAGGCCATACTGTGTCCCTTATTCCACATTAGTT